>NC_079191.1:49250496-49447996 GCF_029499605.1 Hyla sarda | reverse complement strand
AAACTACAACTCCCAGCATTCCCGGACAGCCGTCACAAGGTCCTAACCAACTATCAGGATCCTAATAGACTCTTGTTGTACAAAGACTGTTCCTGTTTAATTCTGCTTAAAACCTGCAGTAAAAGTTCCGACCGTTTTCTGAAACCTCCAGTTGTGGACAATCATTTATTATTCCTCCCTATCGCTCTTGGGATGGGTGGCGATAGGACAAGTATATACAGAGGAGCCCACACCCTGGCGTCACGACAGTTAAGGGTTAAACCAGCACCCTTTCATCACTGCACAGCTACACCCCATATACCCTATACCCCCACAAGCTTACCACAGTCTTATATACACATTGCCCGCTGATGAGCAATCTTGTTAATTTACCTAACTTTAAAAGAAACGGGGTCTGACAAGTCTATGGTATGAATAATAACAAATATGCATTTGCTATGGCCTATAAAAGCAACAGGCAGATCAACGAAGCAGAGACCAGAAAGTGAAAGGTTCAGCTGCCCATGTGACCCTCCTCTTCACTATCACAACCTGTCGTTGTTACGTATAGGACTTTATATATAGTAAATCTTGCTAACTCTGTGCTGTAAGAGATGAAAATAATGCTTTAACACCTAATACAGATTACATAAAAATACCGCTACCTGAGACAAGCTACAGGATAAAAAGGTCTCCTAATCCCTGGCTATTAAAGGATGAACGTGGCTATAGCACGTAATGAGTCTTCTCTACTTGGACAATTTGAGAATATAGTATATAAACCAAAACCAAATTTATCTACATTACTTCTGATTTACCTACAAGTGCAAATGTTATGTCTAATTTATTGGGAAAGACTGTTTAAAGGCTTTGTCTTATTGATAGACTTCATCAAGGAGGTTTCCCCACATGGGGCCTACTGTTATAAGGCATAGAAGAGGACAGCTCCACACTACAAGATCTGGCCCATCTATGTATTACAGTGTGCTCCAAACTGTGGACCTCCAGATGTTGCCAAACATCACCTCCCAGCATGCCCAGAGAGCCATTGGATGAAGAGACCCAGCACAGCACAGCAGACTCAGGGAGTAAGTGAATGCATGGTGAGTGAGGGCGGACTCAGTGCTTGCCTCGGACACGCCCCTTCCTGAGAAGTAAATGTCAGATTGTGTTAGCAGCAGTTCAGAGGGATTCATGAGCCAAATACAGAAGCTAGACACATGAAAAAGACATGTAAAGCATCTGCAAGTGATTGACATATATACAAATTATTATTTTCTGTGATATGACAGGTAAACTTTAATGTAACCAAACCTTTATGTACCCACTTTTTTTTATCTCCCGATATTTCAATACTTGTCCAATGTTAAAACATTAAATGTAAAAAAGAACCCTGAAACAGATATTTAAAGAAGAGTCCTATTTGAGGAGACTCTGGTTTGGCTGATAATCCCTAGTCATGTTTCAAGGCCCTTTAAGGGATCGAAAACTGACTTACAGGGAAGCCACCTCCAGGAGGAAAGGAGAGCTACATTGCCTTCATTTAAATACTTAATATTCTAAAATTACTCAAAAGTAACAAAAAAGACAAAACACCATAATGAATTAAACTTGGAAGCCAGATAGATCATATGTACAGTATTCTAAATAATACAATAAACCTGCTGGACAGGTAGACCAGGAATTCCCGAATACTGATGTAGCTAAAATAATATAAAAATGACTTCAAAGAAACAAACACAGCTGGCACAGAATAAGGAGAATAAGAAAGGAGAACCACATCAAAGGGAGCGGACTCACTGGCAAGAACCGCAAGTTTGTTGATGGTTTATAAATAACCCAAAAAAAAACACCAGGAAGAGCTGGAATATAAACACACATGGATAGGCAGCAATCAGCCATAAACTCACAATGCTTTAAAGGGGTACTCCGGTGGAAAACTTTTTTTTTTCTTTTTTAAATGAACTGGTGCCAGAAAGTTAAACAGATTTGTAAATGACTTCTATAAAAAAATCTTTATTCTTCTAGTACTTATTAGCAGCTGTATGCTACAGAGGAAATTATTTGCCTTTTAAATGTCTTTTTTGTCTTTTCCAAAGTGCTCTCTGCTGACACCTCTGTCTGCGTCACGAACTGTCCAGAGCAGCATAGGTTTGCTATGAGGATTTTCTCCTGCTCTGGACAATTCCTGATACGGGCATCAGGTGTCAGCTGGGAGCACTGTGGACAAGACAAAAAAGAAATTCAAAAAGAAAAGAATTTCCTCTGTAGCATACAGCTGCTAAGTACTGGAAGGATAAAGATTTTTTAATAGAAGTCATTTACAAATCTGTTTAACTTTCTGGCACCAGATCATTTAAAAAAAAAAAATGTTTTCCCCCAGAGTACCCCTTTAAGGGCTTGTCCATGACGGTATTTTAACTAGGTCTTTATTCATCTTTAGTGGGTAACAGATGAATAAGAATTAATGGATAGGTATGTCCTCTAGTATAGCATCTATACTGTCTATAGCAACCACCATATTACGTATAATTTTTAAAGAGTACCTCTCATTATCTTGTTAAATTTTATAATCCTCCCAGTTCACTGCCCCCATCATGATAAACCCCCCCCCCCCCTCCCTCCTGCCTTAATTTTTTTTAAATTATTTGTTAGTGTTCTACCTTGATATTGCTCTGTATTTTCTGCTCAGTCTCAGTCAGATTCACAGACTGGGAAGAGGTGTTCCCCAGCAGGGGTTGACATCATCTGAAGTCATACAGGGGAGAACTTCCTCCCTCACTCTGCTACACACAGCCCAGAGCAGTTCAGTGTGAGATGAGCTATGATTGGCTAAGGCTGCAAACACCATGGCATTTCCTGATTTTGGACTTCTGCCAGGCCAGCAGGAATCCAAAGTCTGAGCAAAGAGATGGGGAGACAAATAGGGACTAATAGGGAGACACCTAGTGGCAGCTTTTTTAAACACATAAAAAATTTAATAAAAATTTTAAACAAAGTACATTAGAAAGATTTTTTTCTTTACCATAAGGAGTGCAATAGCAAACATTTGTTTTAATGATAGTGCTCATTTAAGGGCTTGTTCCTGGCGGTATTTTAACTAGGTCTTTATTCATCTTTAGTGGGTAACAGATGAATAAGAATTGATGGATAGGTATGTCCGCATTACATTGGAGTTTGTGTCTTTGCAGGAGGCTCTACTAAAGCATCTATACTGCCTATAGCAACCATCATATTACGTATAATTTTTATGTGAACCCAAAGATTGACTGGATGCTACAGGTCTGGCTTGAGAAACCCTAGTCAGTGGTCTCCAAACTGTGGACCTCCAGCTGTTGCAAAACTCCAATTCCCAGCATGCCCGGACAGCCAACGGCTGTCCGGGCATGCTGAGAGTTGGAGTTTTGCAACAGCTGGAGGTCTACAGTTTGGAGAACTAGGGTGTAGGAGATCAGCTGTTAATTGCAAACACTGAGGGATTCAAGAGTTAAAAGCAGTGTTTGGGTAGGGTCACATGTAGCGCATCCACTGCGTATTTGACGCTGCGGATGCGCTACTGACTGTGCCTAGAGTGTGCCTCCTACTGCTAATTGCAGCCATCCATCACTACGAGTACACTGTGCATGCGTGCGGCAACTTGCAGCTCACTGTGTTGCTGGTCATAGCGGCGGATGGCTATGAGCAGACAAACTCATGCAATGAACTCAGGCACCCCCCCCCCCCCCTAGCAGTATGTAATGTTTGTACCCTGTAGGTAGGATTCATAGAGCCACCCTTTCTCCCTCCGTGGACAGCAATGTGTGCTGACTCAAACCAGTGTGCACTAATTCTACACCCCCCACCCCCGTGGATAGCAATGTGCTGATAAGCCCCCACAGCACCCAATTACTTAGTGCCAGTTGACGCCTGGCTCTTGCCAGTGCCACATGTCTCTGCTAGTTAAAGCGCAACTGTCATGAGTTTTTAGCCCCCCAGACTGCTACAATGTAGTTACAGATGTCCATAATGTGAGTGTAGCCATACCTTTATCGCTTTTCCTTCTTCTTTTATAACTTATAAAATACATTTATCCAGCGGTCAGGCACAGTCGGATAGGCGTGGCTTGGGGCTTGCAAAGCCCCGCCCCCACCACGCCTATCCTCTCCTTTCAGCGCTGGGACGGCTGTGTAGTAAGACGCAGCGCATGCGCCCAGGGGTCAAGTCCTAGGAAAAAAAGTGTGGGAAGTGACCCAAGATTTACACTTAAAGGAGTACTCCGCCCCTAGACATCTTATCCCCTATCCAAAGGATAGGGGATAAGATGTCTAATCGCATGGTTCCCGCCGCTGGGGAACCCCGCAATCTCCCTGCTGCACCCGGCATTCGTTTAGAGCGTTGGGTTCAGCGCCGGAGGCCCCTCAATGCAGACAGCCCCTCAATGCAAGTCTATGGGAGGGGGCATGACGGCCATCACGCCCCCTCCCATAGACTTGCATTGAGGGGGCATGGCCGTGATATCACGAGCCTTTGCCCCCCTTCGCCAGTCATTCGGCACAGAGCAAAGTTCACTCCATGTACCGGATGTCTGTGGTGCCACAGACATCTTATCCGGGGCAGATTAGGGGCGGAGTATCCCTTTAAGGGTTGGTCCTGCAGGACTCCTGCTAATGGGAACTGAGTTCCTGCGGAAAAAGTGCAGGAACTCCGTTCCCATGAGCTCTTGCAGGACTTGAGCCCTGCATGCGCCCCTCCCTTTCTCTAGTACTGTACCTGCACAGTGAGCACATAGGTAGCTGGAGCGAGCGCCCGCTCTGTCAATGCAGGGCGGTGGCGCGCGCATGTCAGGAGGGGCGCATACGCTGTGGATGCGTTGTGTCTTACTACACAGCGATCCCAGCGCTGAAAGGAAAGGATAGTGGCTTGGGGTTCACAAAGCCCCGCCGCCACGCCTATCCGACTGTGCCTGACTGCTGGATAAATGTATTTTATAAGTTATAAAAGAAGGAGGAGAAGCGATAAAGGTATGGCTACACTCACATTATGGACATTTGTCACAACATTGTAGTAGTCTGGGGGGCTAAAAACTCATGACAGTTGCGCTTTAAACTAGTCGAGTTACTGTCCTGTTCACGCTGTGAGGATAATGTGCATCAGGTCTCCATCTCCAGTGTAACGCCGATGGTTGGAGTCTGTTAGCATGTGACATATACCAAGCCGTGTGCTCAATCCCCCCACATTTGTGTACAATCTGGGCATCTACCTCTTATTTACACTGTCACTGTCTATAGCTACAGGAGTGGTGCTGTTTTGGCAAAAAAATAAAAATAAAATAAAAGTAGCATTTTTCTAATACTAGACAACCCCTTTAAGCCTTATATTGTTCTTTAGTATTTTAGGTAAATGCATTATGGGAAATTCCTGACAGCAGAATGGCTTTTGTAAAATGGCTATAGCCTATTAGAAGAATTAAATAGAAAATAAATAAATAGGAAATGAATAGTTTCCATGACAGCTCATTACTTTGGGTATGGCGGCTGTCACTCGCTTCTATTGGTTACTCTTTTCCATCGTTTTTTGATGGCTTGGTCTTGTGTAAATAATTCACATGGGAGGAAACCGCTGAAGATGAGTAACAGATGGACTCCCTCCATTAGCACGTGTCCATCAGAATCACTCACATACTATGTAAACCAGGCACAAGTAGCTCCTCACATAATTGAAGAAAGACCAAAGAGTAAAGTTCTTTTTATTGCTGAAAATAAGAAAGAAGAAAGTCAGAAGGTCTAAGCCAGGAATGTGGGGTCATTCTCTGTGATGGCGGCCAACTAACTCCTATCAAAATGTATTACTTATCAGTGACTACTACTTTCTAAATGCATCAACCCATCAGCTCCTGGAGGAAGCCATGTCTGGGTGTATTACAAGGTGTCCGTTCAGATGAATGGCTGTCAATATAATACATATATGGCTCCAGTATGAAAGTGGTCATCATAGATGGAGGAACCAAACAGAGACCTCCCCATATGCATCATCTCATTGGCTCTCAGCATCACGAGCAAACAGCAGATTTGGCTATGGCAAGCCTTGACTGGATGTGTGGTATTCAGATGATTGAACATTAGTATAATGCATGGACATAGGGGGAGATTTATCAAAACCTGTGCAGAGGAAGAGTGGTGCAGTTGCCCATAGCAACCAATCAGATTGCTTCTTTCATTTTCCACAGGCCTCTTTAGAGGCCTGTGGAAAATGAAAGAAGCAATCTGATTGGTTGCTATGGGCAACTGCACCACTCTTCCTCTGCACAGGTTTTGATAAATCTCCCCCATAGAATGCAATAGTTTGTTCACCCCAGTAGACCCCACTCTATTAGCCGGTTCTATAATATGAATCTGCCATGTTATTGTCTCCTGTTTACTGATTTTAGTAGTTGCTGGTAGCAGCTTTTTCTTGCAAAAGCAATAGATCCATGCCAGATTTTAGTTTTATCTGGCTGTTGGTGTGGCTTGTGCCGCTCAGAGGGTATTAAAGAAACCCTATTTCTGTCCCTTTAGGTTGAAAGGCCTAGCATCCAGTTTTTTTTTTAACCCTAGGCCTGCTGTTAACTTGCTCATGTCTGTCTTTTCTGTTTAAGCGTTTCTGTATAGTTGCTTTGACCGTCACTTACGGTTATTGACTGTTAGGCCATGTTCACACGTTGGGGTGAACATGAACGAGAGGGTGAAAGGTTTAGGCACATGTGCTCTGCAGAGAGAGCGCTGTGCTCACAGGGCATGAGACTCCGTGTCACTAGGATGTGGAATTGAAGGCAATGATTATGCTAATTAAAGGGGCGAGCTTAGGACGCGTAAGAAGCAGACAGCCAGCGGGGGCCTCACCTGGAAGGGCAATGCTGGGGCCAAACCATGGAACTTTACCGGCGCATAACTTGGGTGAACTCGCTGTCAGTTTTCCTTTAAACTATGAGCATGATCTAGAGCTGACCAATTCTTTTTAAAGCGACTCTGCCTGCTTACCTCTGCCCGAGCAATATTATGATTTTCTGTGTCCATACTGTGTATTGATTTGTGCCCTATTTTCTGACTCCACTTCTGCCTGACCCCTGTGTACCATAAAGACTCTGACCTGGATTGCTGAGCCAACTGCCTCTACTTTCTTGCCTCTTACTACTCTACCTTGCCGCCTGCCCATGGCCAACACCTGGACTTTGAGTTGTCTTTGCCTTATTCCTTGGTGCCACGCATTGGTGTCCCTTAGTCTCCTGGGCCAGCCATTAACCCCCCAAGGGAACACTCTTGAAAAGTTACCTGATACCCTCTGGCAGGTTTAATCAAGCTTTCTCATCCTGGAAATGGATAAAGAGTGAAAACCAATAAGATACTCGCTTGGCACAAAGAAAGCTGGTTGGGTAGCACAGTGTGTCCATACCCAGTGCCCCATTACAGATGGTCTGCTTAAATGTTTTATTAATTCTACAATAGCCTAAAATTTTGAACACAAACAACAGGATGTCAATCCTGACTATAGAATTAAGTGATATATCCACAGTATCCTCATTTCGCATAGATTTTGACATAGTAAGTAACAAATCCCCTACAAAAAAAAACAAAAAAAACTTTTTACATAGAATTAAATAGACTGCTCTAAAACAACCCCATTACTCCTTATTGGCTACCCAAAACATACTTTCACTTTAAAGAGTCACTTACCAAAACTTAATTGGATATTCATGTTGTCTGCACTCTGCCCCACCCCCTCAGCCCAGCCCTATATATATCAGCAGGAAGCTGCTCAGGGCCCTTTCTTTTCTTGTAGCCTCCCAGTCTGGCTGGGAGCACAAGGTAAGTGAGCTTTTACACCTTGTTCACACTGGTGTGGTGCTGTGCGGTGTCCATTGCTGCCGTGGCACCGTGTCTGTGGGGAGGCGCAGCCCTGGAACTGGTTTGAGTGGCACTGAGGCTGCTCTGCCAGTGGGTCGTTCTCCCTGTGGGCACTGGTGTCGCGGCGGTGGTGGTCGCCGCCCAGTGCTACGCCATTTTTTATGCTAGGGACGTTAGGGACCCACTCTAAATAGGTGGCCTTGACGTGGCGAGTGGGCTTTGTACTTTTTGATCAAAATGTATACTAACAACCTTTTAGTTTTTGAATTTATGCTGAGAAGCAATTAGATCAAAATACATTTATGGATGTGCAACCATGTCTGTTTTCTCTACTTGAATTCACACGGATATTCATGTTGTGTTTATGATCGGCATAATGCTGTTGTTTGGGCACAATATAGCAGTTTTCTAGTGGCTTTATTGCATTGTTATTTAGGCACTGTATACTAATACTATACTGTAGTAAAATACTGTTATTTGGTCAAAAAACAAAAAATTATCTGCAAGTCACAGAGCATCACCTCGATGTGTACGTTGGGGATGATCAAGAACTTCAGTCTTCTTTGGAACCAGAATAAAGTTTGACAATGAAATGATTGTAGGCATCACCATGGTGGTTTGAGTAGATCAGGAACTCTATATATATCCTGGTATTTTTACAAACAAGAGCTTGAAGTTGACAGAATCATGCACAAAAATATGCAGTAAGTGCCAGTTCTGTGGGTAAACATGCCCTTTTTATTAGAGGGATCAGAACAGACTGGTTAGACTGGTTTCAGCAGGCAGAAAGGCAACACCAAGAGCCCATGCACACAAGCATACTTTATATGAGATCTATGGTGTACAGATGCTGAATACAATGCCATAGTATTCTACAGCCCCTGATGAATATACAAGCATGACCCTCTATGTAGCATACAAAGGGTTTTCTTCTTCATTCTGCAGCACCTGCTGCATTACAGACAGAGTTCTCTACTTGTAGGTAAGGGCACCTTGGCATACAAGTCCACATGAAGCCACATTAACTATAGTACAGGGATTTCATTTATAGAAGAACATGTTGAAGATGAGTTACCATATTTTTCGCCATATAAGACGCACTTTTTCTTCACCAAAACTGGGGAGAAAATGTTGGTGCGTCTTATACAGCGAATACACACCTATCGCGGTGGTCCCTGCGGATATCAATGGCCGGGACCCGCGGCTAATACAGGACATCACTGATTGTGGTGATGCCCTGTATTAACCCTTCAGACGCGGCGATCAAAGCTGATTGCCGCGTCTGAAGTGAAAGTGACACTAATCCGGCTGCAACGGTAGGGACCTTACCATCCTCCTCGGTTACTGCTCCGTGCCGGGATCCCCTGCATGGCCAGCACTCTCCTTCGTCGTCATCACGTCGTCGCGCACGCTGCCCCGTCATCCAATAGGAGCGGCGTGCTTAGCGACATGATGGTGACGACGGAGAGCGAGGATACCCGGCAGCAGAGACCTTCCGGAGCGACGGGGACACCCCGGGGACGCGGCGACAGCGATGGAGGGCGACATCCAGGGCAGCGGTGACGAGCGGTGACGGGTCCAGAGCGGCGGGGACACGTGAGTATTACCTCCTACCAGTGGTCTTTAACCAGCACACCTCCAGATGTTGCAAAACTACAACTCCTGGCATGCCTGGACAGCCAACGGCTGTCCGGGCATGCTGGGAGTTGTAGTTTTGCAACATCTGGAGGTCTGCTGGTTGAAGATCACTGTGACCTATACTTTACATTGTATTCTAGCTTTTCCTCATTTAAAATTGGGTGCGTCTTATAGGGCGAAAAATACGGTAGATGTCATATAAGAGCCACAGCAACATATCCCACTGCCCTCCACTTCTGTGTAAGGCCTTGTTCACACACCTTTCCCCTTGCTCACTAGTGATGAGCGGCATAGGCCATATTCGAATTCGCAATATTTCATGAATACATGGACGAATATTCGTTCTATATTCACAAAAAGATATTTGCATAGTGCGTATGCGCAATTATATCTTTCACCTGAAAGAAGGGAGGGATCAGTGTCCACTCTGGAAGTGCCGATATTCGTATAAATATTCGTTTAAAAAAATACCAACCGAATATTCGTCATTACGGATGTATATCACTATATTCTAAATATTCACGAAATCGTGAAGTGCCGATATTCGTGCTCAAAATAAGCATTTCGAATATTCGCGCTCAACACTATTGCTCACATTGTGTGAGCTCCCGGCAGGAGAAAGTGGGCGTTCCCCAGCAGGTGTGACATCACTGAAGCCAGCGAGAGCTGTGCCTCTCCATGCCCTGCATGCACTTCCTGAGTTTTGGTCTCCTTCTGGCCTGGCAGGAGACCAACTAACTGTTTGACTTGCATCAGGGAACAGAACAGAGCCACCTAGTGGTCTTTTTTTCAATCACATTAAAAACATATAAAAGGTTGAGAATTTTAAAAGCAAGTAAACAGCAAAGTGTCTTATAATTACATAAGGAACAATATATTAAAAGTTTAGTTTGGTGACAGGTACTCTTTAAAGACTCCCCCCCCTCCCCCTTCCATTTGTTTCTGCTTTAGGTCAGTTTTTGGCACTTAATATGTCAATTTTTTATCCATTAAATGGCTGCTTTTAGACCACTTTATGGTTCAAACAACAGGCAAAAACTTTAGTGTGTACATAGCCTTACCCCATGTTTTGGTTCAAAGAAGGCATCAAATATTGCACCAGTTCTGGCAAGCAGTCTGTAACATTTATTCTCGAGTTGCTGACACTGTAGTGGCTCCTTCTCAAAGTATTGCCTTGCTGTCCCTTTTATTTGAATAGCTTCAGCTGCTTCAGCATTTCCTGGCGGTGGCGATGGTACTGATGCCAAGTGTTTGGAAATCTACTGTGACCCTCTACAGTCTAGGAATGGGTGGTGGAAATTGACCTCTTGTATCACATGGAATCTATGTATGACTAGCTATGTCTGAGACTGTAAACTAGCAGCCGAAACGCGTCACCATGTTTGTACCTGTATCTATTGAATAAAATCCTCTATATTTTACCGATACAAGCGCTGGACCATCCTGTTTGTCTGATCAATATTATATGGAAGTGGTTCATTCCAGTCCGAGACGCCTTGGACTACATAGGGAGAGCTGGATGTTGCTCTAGATAGGATTTACACATGTAATCTGTTATAGCCTAGGATTTGGAGTAGGCTGACTGGGTCTTTTAGACTTGTCAGCCTTGGTCTGACTTTGGTCTGGCCCTCTGTTTGTTTGTTAACCTAGTGGTCTTGGTGAAGGCCATGGCACAGTTTAGCCCTGCCTCATGAAGGTCCTTGCCTCCTGCCTGTTTGTAGTCCCCTCCCTACTTACGGTATTTCTTATTTTTTTCCTGCCCCGTAGCCCGCACTGTGAGGAGCATATATGCAATCGCTCTGTAAATGTATGTTTGTTTTGGGGCTATGTTCTACTTTTTAGTATATTATGCATCCTAACCTGCGGACTATTAAAGTTGCTCCAACCCGGCTTGCAGGGGGGTTGATTTCAGAGTCCTTTGTGGGTTGGTGGAAGGGCTATACTGACTCAACCTACTGTTTTTGCATTGTGTCTGATGGTATTATTGGCTTTGTGCTTTTCTATTACTTTTTTTTCCCATTTGTTTGTAACAGTACATTTCTGTAAAATCTTTTAATAAATAAAGATTTAAGCAAAAAATATTGCACCAAAACTGTACTGTGGGGACCTGGCCTAATGGATGATTCCAGAAGGACAATGTTCCGCTGTACAAAAGCAAACATCATCTCAGTCTGTTTCTTATGCCTTATATTCCACTGACATACATAACTGGATGACAACATATCAATATGGACCAGAGCCACTATGTGTTTCCATCATCTTTGCCACAAAGAGTTCACGGTATTATCTGGGCTTAAAGGGGTACTACGCTGCTCAGCGTTTGGAACAAACTGCTCCGAATGCTGGGGCCGGTGCCTGGAGCTCGTGATGTCATAGCCCCGCCCCCTCATGACATCACACCCCGCCCCCTCAGTGCAAGTCTGTGGGAGGGGGCGTGGTGACTGCCCATAGACTTGCATTGAGGGGGGCGGGGCGTGACATCATGAGGGGGCTATGACGTCAGCTCCCGATGCCGGTTCCAGCGTTCGGAACAGTTTGTTCCAAACACTGAGCAGCGGAGTACCCCTTTAAGGATTCTACAAAGTACGTAAAAGGTTTATATGGTCGAACCTGAGTGGATATCATATTGCATGTAGTTGTTTAGTCTTATCCATTTTAGAGTCACATGTTATTCTGCAGAAACCAACATTATTTTATGTCATGTATTGGACGACTACAGAGCTTCCAGCACCTGGTTAAACTTATGCCAAAAAAATGTTCTGAAGGCAACAGAGGGGGAAGAAGTGGAAGCTGAGAGCCCATTACGTACTTTGTTTAGTCTGATCCATTAAGGACGGACATTATATTCCTTTCCAAATGTCTAATTTTCACTAAGAGCTAAATTTTCTGTAAAAAAAAAAAGTTTTGATTTTGATTTGTAACAAATACAATAGAACAAAGGGCCATGCCCCCTCAATGCAAATCTATGGGAGTGGGCGTGGCTGTGACATCACAAGCAGGGTGTGACTGACGTCACGAGCCTCCGCCCATCATTGCCAGTCATCCGGTATGGAGCAAAGTTTGCTCCGTGAACCGGATGTCTGGGGTGCCACAGCAGAAATGGCGGGGGTCCTGCTGCTGGGGTAAGATGTCTAGGGGTGGAGTACCGCCTTTGGATAGGGGTAGGATGTCTAGGGTTGGAGTATCCCTTTAAAGGGAATCAGTCATCAGTTTTATGCGGCCCACGATTTATGCTGGTACAGGCAGTGCGATACTGGCACACTATGATTACTCACATACGCTGGAGCATTTCAGAGTAATCACAGATTTAAAAAGCCTCCAGGACCCTGGATACTCGTCATAGGGGTGAGTCCCGACGGCTGCTCCCTACCTGGCCACCCTGAGTGACGAGTCTCTCCCTATACACTGCTAGAGAGAGATGAGTCACTGAGTACTAGTAGGGCGGGGAGCAGCTGCCGGGATTCGCCCCAAGGACTAGTAAACTGGGTCCCGGCGGCCTTTGTAAACTATGATTACTGTGAAATGCCCGCGCGTATCAGGGTAATCATAGTGTGCCAGGATCCCGCTGCCTGCACTAGTTTTATGCTGCCTACAGTTCTTTGATAGAGAAGTTCATGCTTGGAACAGACTTACAGCAGATGTAGTTGGTAAATACATGAATGTAAACCTGCCTGGGATAAACATTTCTATCCGAAGATAATGTAGGGATAGACCAGGGTGGAAGTTTGTGCTGTCGATTTTGCAGATCGGTATTGTGCCTGTACATTTGTCTGCTGATTCCTTGTGTTTTTACTATTGAACACAGGGGGCCTAATCTAATTCATTAATGCTGCACGTAACACATGGAGCTTCCATTCAATCAATGCAAAAAATAATATAACCACTGAAACACAGGGGTCCCCCCTCCAGCAGAATGATGAGATAGAACAGAAGCTTATCATGCTGCCAATGATGCAACAAATCTGCACCTTATGAGAGGCAGCTCCTTTTTCTCTATTTTCCAAATTGTCACAATGGCACAAATCACGAATATTCCACATCGTATTTGTGATGAGAAGCATTTAAATAATTATCGGAATTAGCGGCGCAGTACAGGAGACCATATCATGGCATATGGAGTGCCCTGCAGGCCTGCATTCATGTACACCCAACTCTTGGGGCCATCATATTGTACACCCAACTCCGGGGGCCATCATATTGTACACCCAACTCCGGGGCCATCATATTGTACACCCAACTCCGGGGCCATCATATTGTACACCCAACTCCTGGGGCCATCATATTGTACACCCAACTCCTGGGGCCATCATATTGTACACCCAACTCTGGGGCCATCATATTGTACACCCAACTCTGGGGCCATCATATTGTACACCCAACTCCGGGGGGCCATCATATTGTACACCCAACTCCGGGGGGCCATCATATTGTACACCCAACTCCTGGGGCCATCATATTGTACACCCAACTCCGGGGGCCATCATATTGTACACCCAAATCTGTATGCCATATTGTTGTATACCTAACTCCAAGTGCTACCCAAATCTGTGTGCCATCATACTGTACATTTAACTTTATGGGTCATTATACTGTACCCCCAAGTCTGTGGGCCATCATACTGTACACCCAACTCCATGGGTCATTTTATTGTACACCCAACTCTGTGGGCATTATATTGTACACCCAATTCTGTGTACCATTATACTATACACCCAACAGCATTGGCCATTCTGTTGTACACCCAAGCTTGTGGTCTATTGTATTGTGCTCTATTTTGGAAATATACTTCCACAAGAAGCAATGGTTTATTGGAGAGAATAACTTCTGTCTAAGTCATACTGATGCCCACAGGAAAGTTGTTTTTATGACTATGACCAGTGATTGGTTGAGAGTATATTCCCCACATTCAGAGAAGTCACCAGGAAGCAGTCATTTACAGGGACCTGGGCACCGTCTGAATGGTAGTGTGGCAGGGGATCGGGCAGGTAACTTTTTTTTTTAAATAACTATTTATTTTTATTTTTTTCAAATAGAAAAAAAACATTTTCAAAACATTTTTAAGGAACACTGACCCATTAAAAAAAATTAAATATTTCCTTGAACACGAAGTATATTAAGGGATTTGGTACTTTGGCAACCCTTAAGATATTATTAAAGGGGTACTCCGGTGGAAAACCTTTTGTTTTTAATCAACTGGTGCCAGAAGGTTAAACATATTTGCAAATTTCTTCTATTAAAAATCTTTATCCTTCCAGTACTTATTAGCTGTTATATACTACAGATAAAGTTCTTTTCTTTTTGGATTTCTTTTTTTTTTTTTTCACGGTGTTCTCTGCTGACACAAAAAAATCCAAAAACAAAAGTACTTTCTCTGTAATATACAGCCACTAATAAGTACTGGAAGGACAAAGATTTTTTAATAGAAGTAACTTACAAATCTGTTTAACTTTCTGGCACCAGTTGATTAAGAAAAAAATGTTTTCCACCTGAATACCCCTTTAAGTCACAGAGAGCAATCTAATAATATGAGAAATACTTTATCAATAGTGCCGGTATTTAATGGATACAACCTTTATGTATGTGTATTTTTAGAAGGAAAAAAAAACAGCAAAAATTATTTTAAAAGGAGTGATCCTCAAGGCCCCCATTATATCCAGCCATCTCAAATCACTTTCCTAATGCTTTATAGGCAACGGCAAGATTCGACTCAAGACAGCAGAAAATCCTTGCACATATTTAATGTTTTCTCATGAAACACTGTAATGGAGGAAGCAGTAAGACGTATTTTATGAAGATTTCAGGTTTCCAGGGATATTACAGAGACAGTAAAGTCATGAAAGTTGGGCAGTTTATTGAAGAAGAACAAGTATATAGACCTATAAATGCATAGTGTATATACACAGGAGTAGAAAAGCCGCTATTATTACACTAAGGCAGAAGAATGTGCCCCCCGAGATCAGGAGCAGAGCTATAGGGATGCACTGTAATACCAGGTTGTCAGCACCGTTTAAAGTCTTGACACCTAATACAGTGCGCAGCCATGACCAAATGCTAAACATAGATTCCAGTTAATATAACACAGGCTTCAGGGTTTAGATAAAGGTATTTTTAGTGTAAAACCAGTTCTGCAAACATTTTACTCATAAGAGACAGACCAGAGTTCTTTATTTCCAAACTTTTTTTCATTAAGTACGGTAATTTAAGGGAGGCCATGAGATGTAAAAATGGTGCGTTCAAAATAAGTTTAAGAATGCAAAAAAATTTCTAAGAAAAACAAAAACAAATAAAAATGTCCCAAACGGTGGAAAATCTATAGAAGCAGATTCACTAATGCTACATTCACACTACGGAATTTTGCTGCATGAATCTAATATTAGTGTGAGTGGGTTTTTTCGTGGACCAATTCACACTGTGAAAATTCATTGTTACAGTTGCGCTCCGGCCGGACACTCCGGCCGTGATCGCTTTCTGTCCCCGGCAGGGCTGAGATTCGCATCGCGAGACGCGCCCACATACGAGTTTCAGCCCCTCACTCACCTTCTTGTGTCTTTGCTCCCTGGTGTCCCCGCAGCTCCGGCATGCGTGCCTCCGCTTCCTAGGGCGCGCACGCGCCGGAGCTCTGTTTCTTAAAGGGCCAGTACCAATTAATTAAAGTACTTGCAGCTGACCCCTGATCCATAAGTATCTGCTCCTCACTGTTCCCTGTGCTGGATCTTTGGTTGTCTAAGCCATAGTGAAGTCCTGTTCCCTAGAGTCTGTGTATCTTTTCCTGTTCCGTCCTATCCTGTACCTGACCTGGGTGCTACCTGATGCAGCAAGACCATCCCGCTTTGCGGCAGGCTCTGGTGAAAACCAGTGGCACCTTAAACCCTGCTCCCTGGCATGGCTCAAGTCTCCTTCCACACAGGCCCGGAGGATCCACCACCTGCTGTCCCCCTGCCGTGATTCCTAACAATGATCCTGGACCCACTGAAAAACGTGTGAAAAATGTTCATTCTTTTGGCGGAAATCTGCGCATACTGCATTGCTGTCTATGGCGCAGGCCCTAGCACTGATGGATTTTGGCAGCAGCTGATGCATTTGAAATATTCACTTAGAATATTTCTGGGCAATTCAGTATCATGGGGGGGGGGGGGGGGCACTCTAGTCATGTATCAGAAAAGTGCCTAAAACTGTAGAGGTACACTAGAGCCTGATGAAGTACCCATTACAAGTGAGAAAAATTCTCTGAATTGCAGTATCTTATTGGTTTACACTATTATTACGAAGTTATATATGCCAATCCCTTCTGCAGTATGCACTTTATTTGGGTAACTTGGAGGGGGAGTCTATGTCCATCACCCATGCATTACTGCCAACATGCTCTTTATGTTTCCACAGCCTTTATCTCAAACAGCGTGATTCTGAGCAGTGGCTGTCTACGCTTATTAACATTTTTACACTTACTTTGACAATAACCAATATTATCGGAAAATAATTTTTATTAAACAAAATGCAGATGAAGATCCCTTAAGACTTTAATAGTATCTTCCTGGCAAGGATCTTTAGCATGAGGCCATTTCACTTAATCAATGTAATCCATACCATTCTCTGTGCCTTCCTGCCGAATAGTTAAATCATACTTAACCATCACAATAGTCTGGCGGCAAGATGTTTAAAAGTCACGAGCAATCTCTGAAGCTTAATAGTAATGTAATCAAGACTTGCCAAAGACTTACCAAAGACTTGCATGGGATTTAAGACAAAAAAAACACACCCTCACATAAGGGGGTGGTTTAGGGTTGATTTAAAGGACAACTGTAGTGGTCAAAAATCCCTGCCCAAATGTTCCCCAAACAAAAGTTATACAAGTCAGTCAATTAGCCCTATTTACCTATATGCAGCCGTTTCTGAGATATTAGAGTTGCCAGCATAGCCCAGTAGTCCAGCGTCCGTCCCCTATTCATTACATTGCAGCCGCCATCTTGGGGACGGAGATCTCTTCCTCCCAGCAGTGTTTGTGCTCCCCCTAGCCTCTGTCAGCTCCTCCCTGCTTATGCATATGCATGAGCGGGTGCTTTCTGAGGCAGCCATAGGCTCATCCTCAGAAACGCCCCTATCTGTAAGATTGAAGCAGGGGGAGAATGAGGACGTCCACAGCTCCTCCCCCCCTCCCCTGCTCTGTCTACATAGGACCTCACTTATCACCGGGAGGATTCAAGTTATCACGGGGGAAACACAGAGCAAACCACAGAGCAGGGAGGGGGGAGGACGTGTGTGTGAAGGAGACATATTACACTGCAGGGGCTGGTGGTGTATAGACTACAGGGAATAAATATCATACTGGAGATGATTCTGTGTGTGAGGGGGGGGGGGGGGGGGGGGCTACTGAATGACACATGCTGGGAGTTGTAGTCCCTGTTATGTGTGTGTGTGTATGCCAGTGTTTCCCAACCAGGGAATGCTGGGAGTAGTAGTTTTGCAACATCTGGAGGCACCCTGGTTGGGAAACACTGGTGTATGAACTACAACTCCCAGGAGACTACAGAGATAAAATATAGGTGTTGGTGAACTACAACTCCCAGGAGACTACAGAGATACAATAGAGGTGTTGGTGAACTACAACCCCCAGGAGACCCCTGATACAATATAGGTGTTGATGAACTACAACTCCCAGGAGACTACAGAGATACAATAGAGGTGTTGGTGAACTACAACTCCCAGGAGACTCCTGATACAATATAGGTGTTGATGAACTACAACCCCCAGGAGACTCCTGAAACAATATAGGTGTTGGTGAACTACAACTCCCAGGAGACTACAGAGATACAATAGAGGTGTTGATGAACTACAACACCCAGGAGACTCCTGATACAATAGAGGTGTTGGTGAACTACAACTCCCAGGAGACTACAGAGATACAATAGAGGTGTTGGTGAACTACAACTCCCAGGAGACTCCTGATACAATAGAGGTGTTGGTGAACTACAACTCCCAGGAGACTACAGAGGTACAATAGAGGTGTTGATGAACTACAACTCCCAGGAGACTCCTGATACAATATAGATGTTGGTGAACTACAACACCCAGGAGACTACAGAGGTACAATAGAGGTGTTGGTGAACTACAACTCCCAGGAGACTACAGAGATACAATAGAGGTGTTGGTGAACTACAACTCCCAGGAAACTACAGAGATACAATAGAGGTGTTGGTGAACTACAACTCCCAGGAGACTCCTGATACAGTAGAGGTGTTGGTGAACTACAACACCCAGGAGACTCCTGATACAATAGAGGTGTTGGTGAACTACAACACCCAGGAGACTACAGAGGTACAATAGAGGTGTTGGTGAACTACAACTCCCAGGAGTCTCCTGATACAGTAGAGGTGTTGGTGAACTACGACTCCTTTATACACTCAAACAGCAGAAAGCTGACACGGCATGCTGGGATGTATAGTCTTACAACAGCTGGAGTCACCTCTGCAACTCCAAGCATGCACATACAGCAGAAAGCTGACAGGGCATGCTGGGATTTGTAGTCTTGCAACAGCTGGAGGCACCACTGGAATTCCCAGCATGCCCGAACAGCATATAAAATAACTGGGCATGCTTGGAGTTGTAGTTGTGAAAAAGATGGAGGGACCCCTATCGGGACAGTTTTATAGACAAACAATTATGTTTTTTTTTACCATTTTTACTACAGTGAGCACGGAGGCAGCTGCTTCATCACTGGACAGGAGCAGCATGGGGAGGGGGAGATGAGCAGAAGGGGAGGGTGTATGCATAGGGAAGGGATATGTGGGCGTTACAATATAATAATTTGCTTGGGGGGATAGAACAGGGGGAGGGCAGCAGCTTACAGGAAGTAAGCACAAGGCATGATGGGAGATGTAGTTTTATTTTCACTTCTTCTCCGTAATTCGTGTGCTGATAACGGGAGAAAGACTGGGCCAATTTTGATGGGGGAGACATCGTTGGAAAGGTCTTTCAAAGACCTATTAAATGAGGTAAAAAAAAAGTTTTTTTGCCCAGCACTGCAGATGTCCTTTAACTCTACTATATCTCTATTTAACATACAAGTAACATGTGTACCAAGTTTCATCAAAATATCTCCAAACATTTGGAAGTTATGCTGAAGCATACATACACACACACACACACACACACACACACACATACATACGTTGAAATATTATATAGCTATGTATGATCTTTTTCCAAAACAGCACCACTCTTGACCGTGGTTGTGTCTGGTATTGCAGCTCAGATCCAATAAATTGAATGGAGCTGAGCTTCCATGCAAGACATAGACCAAGGACAAGGCGGTCGCTTTTTGTGGATAAAAGTAAACTGTTTTCTAACTTCACCCCCTCCCTTTTACTAACTTTACCCTTCTACATTGACTAAAACTGTATTTTATAACCGACATTGAACTAATGCTCCCGTATCTGGTGTGCTTCATAAGCAGCTATATTTATTGAAAATGAAGAGGACTAAGAGTGAACACTAAAGAGTTTAAAGAATAATCTTGAATTTTTATAAATCACTTATCAGGCATTCATGAGATGAACACTCTCAAGCGAAAATCTAACTGCTAATCCTATTTCAGTGTTAAAAGGAAAGACCTCGGGAAATGTATCACATAATATCTGGAATAAAAGGTGTGAACATCCGGTAGAGCACGGTCCATTGAGATGATACACCAAGCCTGTAGCCAATGCCATGGTGAGCTTCAAGCAACACAAGATGCCAGCTATAGGGGTGCAGTAACACAAGATGCCAGCTATAGGGGGGGCAACAACACAAGATGCCAGCTGTAGGGGGGCAGCAACAGAATAGCCAGCTGTACGGGTGCAGCAACACAAGATGCAAGCTGTAGGGAATGCAGCAATAGGGAGTACAACCTGAGGCCTGAGGGGGCAAAGGAGGTAGGAATGTAACCTGCCATCAGGAAAATGCTTCCTGAACCACATGTTATCGGTGCGTTCCCCAGTCGCTTCTACCTGCTCGGCCGGTTTTGATTGTTAGGTCTACTTAAAGGGGACAGATCTATCAATGAAGGTCGCTGCTTAGGAAAGATCCATACATGTTTTGGCCTAAAAAGTGTTGTGAGTCGACCATAATGCTACTGATTTATTTTTTTGAAAAGACAATTTCCTGTTGGTGTTTCCTCTCTCCAACTACAAGTCCCAGGATTCTTTTTCTGTAAGTGTGTGAACACTTTTCTCCCTCCAACACATCAGTCACCCCACCCATTGCAGTACAGCTGAAGCCCTGTGGAGAATGATCTCCCTCCTCTCATTGAAGCACAGACATGCTCCTTTTCAACACCTACCGAGTGATGTAATGTCTCGGGCCACACTGCAAGGATCACATAAGAATTGTTAGACCAGCCATAAAACACAGGTACAAACACTATATTATAAAGTACACTAACCTTACAGCCTCTGTAGCACAGTCAAATAAAATAGATCCTGGAATATCAACAGCCAGAATCAAAATAAGCATGAAAAAAAGACAGAACCGTGGACAGAAAAGCTGGTCTAAACACTTTGCGATGTTATTGTGAATGGTAATCCTGTCTAAATTCCAGTGGCCAGAAATATGTTACTCTAAAGTCTCTAACATTAAGTCAGCCAGCAAGAAGACAAAATAAATAGCAGCGAACCATTTGTATCATAAGCGCCAGTCAGTTAATCCTCAGTATGGCTCATGTGCTGTGTTCGTGCAGACATGCATAATAGTCACAATAGTGCATAGTTGTGAATTTGGGAAGGTGGTGTAGAGGACACTTTTTCGGCACGTTAAATATATGTTTCTATATTTCTTGATATATTTTCTTTTGCAGATGGTGTGCACGCTGGTTTTGCTTGGATACTATCATAGTTATGCATCTGGGTACTTATAACCTGCATGCATCGTATGTCTTAGGGGGGATTAAACTGGCAGAGTCACTGGTAGAGAAGGATCTGGGTGTACTTGTAGATCACAGACTACAGAATAGCATGCAATGTCAGGCTGCTGCTTCCAAAGCCGGCAGGATATTGTCATGTATCAAAAGAGGAATGGACTCAAGGGACAGGGACATAATACTCCCCCTTTATAAAGCATTGGTACGGCCTCACCTGGAATATGCTGTTCAGTTTTGGGCACCTGTCCATAAAAGGGACACTGCGGAGTTGGAAAGGGTGCAGAGACGTGCGACTAAACTAATATGGGGCATGGAACATCTTAGCTATGAGGAGCGATTAAAGGAGTTACAATTGTTTAGTCTTGAGAAGAGACGTTTAAGGGGGGATATGATAAACGTATATAAGTATATAAATGGCCCATACAAAAAATATGGAGAAAAACTGTTCCAGGTTAAACCCCCCCAAAGGACGAGGGGGCACTCCCTCCGTCTGGAGAAGAAAAAGTTTAGTCTCAAGGGGCGACACGCCTTCTTTACTGTGAGGACTGGGAATTTATGGAACGGTCTACCTCAGGAACTGGTCACAGCAGGAACAATTAACTGCTTTAAAACAGGATTAGATACATTCCTGGAACAAAATAACATTAATGCTTATGAAGAAATATAAAATCCCATCCCTTCCCCAATATCGCGCCACACCCCTACCCCTTAATTCCCTGGTTGAACTTGATGGACATATGTCTTTTTTCGACCGTACTATGTAACTATGTAACTATGTATAGCGTGTAGGGATTGTATGTATTGCAATATACTTTACATTATACTTTATGGTAGTTCTATTACTGTAGGTCTTTACCTGCTAATTCATGTATTGTATTGCTCACTGCCCTTATTCTGATTTCTCTAGTCTGATTTTATGTTTTTGTTATGCATTTCTAATCTTCCAACTAGTTTATTACTTATATAGATCTGTTTTTTTATATGACTTTGATGTGAATTTGTAGATTTCTACAAGTACTATATAAAATGGAGCCCACTTATGTACAAATTCATTATGAGAACCTAATGAATAAGCTTTGTAAATAATGTGTATTCTTTATATACAGATGCAGAAACTCACTGGGTGTACTGGCTCACTGAGTGGAAGCACGGGCACCATAATCTCTTCACCTTGTGGCACTCACCTCTTGATTCCCGGCCTTCTGGCTAGGATCAGATACATTTTTATAGATCTGGCTGGATGTCCGGGCAGTATATCTGCATTTATTTATTTCTTTTTGTCTCACTGTGTCACTTTTTGCGTGTTGTGTGTCCACAGGATTGTTAGGATGCGGTAGCCCTTCTGGGTGTTCCTCCTGGCGGTAATGGGGAGGTGTGTGTGGCCATTAGGTTCCGCACCTCCCTGCAAACACTCCGGGTACTCCTGCTTTGGCAGGGTACCTACCGTTATCGGTTCTGCGGGCAGATACCTTGGCTAACGCCAAGGGGGATGCCGGAAGCATTTGTGGTCCCTTAGTAGCTTCGGCAAAAAGGGACATCGGACCTGGAACTTCGCAGGTACCTTTTGGTCTAGAGGCGAAGGGTAAGGTTTGTTGGGGGGCATCTCTCCTTTTGGAGAAGGGCTTGCGATAGACCGTATCCTCTGTGCACGTTTTTTTTAGTGTAATATGTTTGCACTTTGGGTGATTCGAGAGCACGTTCCTCGGCTCTTAAAAAAAAAAAAAATAATAATGCTATCTCTGAATGCACAACATATCGAACTTTGAAGCAGATGGGCTACAGCAGCAGAAGATAACAACCGATGTCACTCATGTCAGCTAAGAATAGGGAACTGAGGCTAGAATTTGCCTGAGCTCAACACAATTGGACAATGGAAGACTAGAATAGCATCACCTGGTCTGATGAGTCTCCAGCTGTGACATTCAGATGATAGGGTTAGAATCTGGTGTAGAAAAAACATGAAAACATGCATTCATCCTGCCTTGCATCAGCGGTTCAGGCTGCTGGTGGTGTAATGGTGTGGGGGACATTTTCTGGGGAAACTTTGGTCCCCTTAGGACCAATTGAGCATCAGTTAAACATGACAGCTTTCCTAAGTATTGTTGCTGACATGTCCATCCCTTCATGACCACAGTGGACCCATCTTCTGATGATACTTCCAGCAGGATAATGCCCCATGTCACATGACATCATCTCATACAGGACAATGAGGTCACTGGACTCCAATGGCCTCCACAGTCACCAGATCTCATGCAACAGTAGATCACCGCTGGGATGTGGTGGAACAGGAGATTCTCATCATGGATGTCCAGCAACTGCGTGATGTCATCATGTCAATATGGAGGAACTGTGTGATGTCATCATGTCCATATAGAGGAACTGTGTCATGTCATCATGTCAATATGAAGCAAAAATCTATAATGAATGTGTCCAACACCTTGTTGAATGTATGTTACTTACTTACATGTCAGAAGTTAATGACTGGTACTTAAGTGGTTAATGTTAGGCTTAAGTCACCATAAACACTCTGAGTGCTGCATTTGAAAAGACTTCTAAAATATTATTTGTCATAAAAAGGAATTTTAATCTGAATAAGCACAACATTTTTTTAAGCTTAAATGTGAAAGACAAAACGTATAAAGTCTTGGGAAAAAAAAATCTCTAAATTCCACAGTGACGTATCCAGCACCTTCCCATGAAAGGGCGACTCTGCTCACATCACCAGCACGTCGATGTGTTGGCGCCACTAACACGCAGCCTGGAAGTCACACGGGTGGATACGGGTGGATACGGGTCATGAACTTAGAAAGTGGATTAAGCTACTTAGCCAACAGTAGAAATGGATGAGCAAACATTGTGACCGACATTAAAAGGGGAAACGTCACTTTTATTATTCTAACTAAAAACAGGCAGACCTTTATAATCTCTATGGGCAGTGAGTTTGCAGATGACTTGTGATGAGATAAACCATATACATATTACACACGTAGCAGGAACATAACAATTATATAAACTAGAATACTAGAATAACAGGACTTCAGATTCCTGCTCATATTTCTACAAGTTAACACTCTTATCTTCATATAACCCATATCTCTCAACATCTGAGGTGTTTAAGCTGTGCCCCTATCCTCCCAATAGTGTCAACAAAAGCACCTAGAAAACTTTGACTTTTTCTACATTTGCAAAAGCCCTAATCCAAGCCAAGATCTGTTCTATGGGACACTGAAAGATATGTAAAATAAGCTAAACTTATTTATTGTAAAAATCCACCTACTTTCTGATGTGATCATCTATTCATCTGAAAAATAAAGTAGCAGTTCTTCATCAGAGAACAGGGTGGCAGTACTATCTGTGCCTACAATATTAATAAAGAGAGACAGGGAGACAGTACTGTCTGTGCCTACATCATTTATAGGAAGGGAAAGGGAAACAGTACTACCAAAGTCAGTTATATAGAGAGATAGTGCTATCTGTGTCTCCATTATTTATAGGGAGGGAAAGGGAGGAACTACTATCTGTGCCTACATAATTTATAAGTATTTTCTGTGCCTACATCATTTATAGAAAGAGACAGGGAGGCAGTATTATGTGTGCCTACATCATTTATAGAAAGAGACAGGGAGGCAGTATTATGTGTGCCTACATCATTTAGAGGGAGATTTTGCTTTTTATACTGTTTTATCTGAGAAAGGAGGTTGATCTTCTGAATTGTCTAATAAGGACACATGTTTCTTATACAGTAAAAAAAAAAATAATACTTATACAGTATTGGATGTGTAGGTTCTATAATTTTTTAAAATTTTTATTGAAAGACAGGTAAGCAGTACTATCCGTGCCTACATCTGTGGTAGAGGGTGTGATGAGGGCAGATGTTGTTACCCTTGGGGCAGATGGCATTAACCCCTTGTATTCGTGATGCCAGGGTGTGGTTTAGCCTAAAACAACCAGAAGGTATACCGCTGGACCTGGGCTAGGCTCGGGGGTAAGAAAGACTCAGATGCCAAGTTACGGACAACTGTAGCTTTATTGAGGGTAGACAGATGGTAAAGTCTATACAGTTCAGCCAGGGCCCAAGGAGGTGACCAGGGATGCAGAGACCTTAAGAGCTTGCTGGGACTTGTAGTAGGACTGGACAATTGAACGCAAACCACGCTGACTTGACAGATGACAGGGACCGACTTGACTTGACTCATAAAGCTGTGACTTTATCTTACTTGAATTGATGGTGGCTGCAGGACTGGACTTTGAGGTCTCCAACACTCTGGACACACACACTAGACAAGACTGCACTGGACCTCAGCAGGAAGAGAGAGAGGAGAGAGAGAAGCTCCACCCAGGGATTATATGGGGAGAGACTAGCAGGGAGCCCATAGGTCACCCCTAAGATCACCTGGTCACTGGTACCTCCTGGGTAACAATCACATGACATAACTCTTAAAGATACAACACATTTTATAATACAATACACTGCAGAACATATGTACAGGGGGGAAACAAGTGCAAGGGGCCCTGGGGACACTGTAGGAGGCTGCCTGACAGGACAGGAAGGGTACGGGGCAACACCTCCTGTACTGGGCCACCACACATCATTTACAGAGAAAAGACAAGGAGGAAACACTATCTGTCTCTGCATCATTTCAGGAAAGTCAGATTGGCAGTAGTCTCTCTCTGTGTCTATATAATTTACAGGAAGTCCTTTCTGAGCAACAATTTGATTTGTTGACCACCATTTTTTAGGTAACGTTGGCTACAGTACATGTTGTGGGCACCAGTGGTTTTAACTGCTATAGAACAGAATGACTCTCAGTGTTTGATTTGGGACAGTGTGTATTATCTCAGTCAGGCAACAGCTCTACTATTAAATCACACCGGCCCTGGTTAGATGGTTCTAACCAGATGCAATCTATATCCTATATAAAAAAGGGTCCCACAACTCAAGCGATAGGATCTGTGCACCGTTAGGGTCTATTCAGATGGCAGAATTTCCGCTTGTAGAATCCCACCTCAAATTAAAGCCCATAGACTTCTATGGGATTCCGCACTCCCATTCACACTTCTGATTTTCCGCTTGCGGAATTCCGCTAGCGGAATTCCGCAAGCGGAAATTCAGAAGTGTGTATGGGAGTGCGGAATCCCATAGAAGTCTATGGGCTTTAATTTGAGGTGGAATTCCTGCCATGTGAATAGACCCTAAGGCTAGGTTGACACTGTGGAATTTCTAGGAAGAATTTCTGCCGGAGATCGAGCCGACGGCACTAGGACCATGCAGACTACATTGCCGTCCCCATAGATGGCAATGCATTTCTGAGCTGATCTCCCAAAAGATCCACCCAGAAATGCATTGCAGTCTATGGGGGCGGCAATGCAGTCCACGCGGTCCTAGTGCCGCCAGCTCAATCTCCGGCAGAAATTCTGCCCAGAAATTCCACAGTGTTAACCTAGCCTTAGCCAGAAATCGATAACTTCAATAAATTCCATGGGTGCCCGGTAATGCAGGAATAGCTACAGTGAACTGAACAAGTCCAGAGTCCACTGCGTTGGGATTCAAGTTCTATGTCCCAATGCACACCAGAGCATATGTTTTTGTATCATTGCACTTCCTCAAACGTAGAGCTATGCCCATAATAAATGTCCTATTTGTCCAGACCATAATCCATATAGTCATGGAATACGGCATATCGAGAAGCCAACCAGTTTGTTTTACGTACGTTGCAAATATAAAGATTGCCACAAAGCATTGTAAACAGAAATCAACTTCCAAGTGTTTATACGCGGGCGGATCCAGGATTTCTCCTGCCAGGTGTTTCCTCTGACATATATACATAATATGGGCAGCGAATCAAACCTCAACTCATCCATGACACACACATATTTATTAAAGTAACAGCACTTTCTGTTTGTCAACACAGATCCCAATGGACCGAGCAAGGAGTCTGAAGAGAACCACAACTCTCTGGTATACCTGACCATTAAGAGTATATATTATATAAAATGATAGGATTCTCTCTCTTGGTACCTTCAAATAAGAGATTGGCATGGCCCCGCCCCATTTGCCACCGTCACTATACCATAGAAAATGGTAACCTTTCTTAAAAGGGTCTTAGTTGGAATAAGTGTGCTATATAGTCATTAGTCTAATATCTTGTCAGACTGGGTGATTCTAAAATTGGATAATCTTGACCCAATTCAATATGTAACATGAGTAAACTTGGCAGCATCAAAAAATTGATGAGGGCCTTAAAGGGGTACTCTGCTGTTAGACATCTTCTCCCCTATCCAAAATATAGGGGATAAGATGTCTGATCGTGGTGGTCCCACTGCTGCCCAAGCCCCCTCCCCCACCCAACGTTCGATCTCCATCTGCACCCGGCATTGAAAACAAACACCGGGTTCCTGCTGCAGTGATCGTGACATCACGGCCACGCCTCTCAAGAAGTCATGCCATGCCCCCTCCATTCATGTCTATAGGAGGGGGGCGTGTCGAACTACACGCCCCCTCCCATAGACATGAATGGAGGGGGTGTGGCGTGGCATCACGAGGGGCCGTGGCCGTAACGTCACAATCACAACCTCCAGCTCCGCTGGAGCACCGGAGTGCCCCTTTAAAATTATTTTTCACCGATCTATGCAATCCACAATACAGACAAGGAACAAATTAGACTATGACAAATCATGAGTAAGCGCTAATGTAGCCAGAAACACGTCTATCTGTTCTGTTCATCTATTCCTTGGCTTCTGTAATGCACATTCTTTGTATGACAATTTTTATTGGATTGACTAAAATTCCTCTAAGTGCTGAATCCACAGTTTAGTATGTAACAAATTACACTACCTCTTTAAAGGGAAACCAACATATTAAAAATGCAGTTCAGTCTATTGGCATCTTAGTATAGAGCAGGAGGATCTTAGCAGATTAATATATAGTTTTGTGAGTCAGTTATTTATTAGACCTCTGCTTATTCTGGGCTTAGGAGTCAAATGGGCGGTCCTAATTAGTAGGCGGTCCTAATCGTCAGCCGTCTGTTTAAGTGTGTATACATACATAGCTATCAATCAGTGATTAGGACCACCCATGGACTTCTAAGACCAAAAGTAGATGTTTCATGGATAACTTACTAGCTGCTCTTTTTTTATATATATATATATATATATATATATATATATATATATATATAAATATATATATATATATATATATATATATATATATATCTTCTCACTTCCTTTTGCTCTGTAACATGGTGCCCACAGATAAGACGGAGTTTTCAAAGTGACAGGTTCCCTTTAATGGTTTCTACATAACTGTTGAGCCTTCAGCTCTCTTGAAACTCAACAGGCATAGAGTAGGGAGAGTTTTGTGTAATCATGTTTGAATCAGGTAACTTTACTTATCTCCCAATGAAAGTCAAAGAAAAGGTTATACTATCGCTATGGTTGGAATGTTTATTGATTTCTTTGGGTTAAAGGGGTACTCCGCTGCTCAGCATTTGGAACAAACTGTTTCGAACGCTGGAAGCGGCGCCGGGAGGTTGTGACGTCATAGCCCCGCCCCCTCATGATGTCAGCCGTCACGCCCCCTCCCATAGACTTGCATTGAGGGGGCGGAGTGAGACAGCACGAGGGGGCGGAGCTATGACATCACGACCTCCCGACGCTGGCTCCAGCGTTCAGAACATTTTGTTCCAAATGCTCAGCAGCGGAGTACCCCTTTAAGGTATTCACAAGGATCACAAGTGTTTTTGCAAGTGATTTCCTGTAAGAAAAATTTTCTGCCAATCTGTAGAACTCTTAAAAAGTTAGATGCCAAGAGTATGATAACCCTTCAACATTTTTTTATCCACATTTTTATTTTATTTATTTAATTTACATCTACATAATTTAATTTAACTGGGACAATAACTTACATAATTTAATTTAACTTTTAATATTCTGTTCCTATATATGAACATATGTTTTTAGCCGTCTTGTGGTACAAAGTTCTGCATCACCTACATTGACAATTAAAAAACAATATTTAATAGTCAGTCAAAATTAATACAGTGTTTAAAGTTTTTAATAAGCTCCCACTAATAGCCAGAATAGGGGATTTGGAGCTCCGCATCTGCACAACAGAAACCCAACTGTAATAAGATGATATATTTAAGGGGTTGTGTGATGGACAGAAATTTGATTATATTTGGATGGGGGAATATTAAACATAAAAAGAAGTCATACTCACTTACCCCAATCCTTCCCACTTGTCATTCCGATGGCTCCCCTGGTGTGTAACGCATCACTCATGAAAGAATTGCCTACATAGCAGGACACCGCTGTGGTCAGTAACTTGCTGAAGGGCAACGGGTCACAGGAAGCAGTGATGACGGGACTGGAAGCCATTAGAAAGACTACTGCAAGGGATTGGGGTAGGGAGTAGGACTTTTTTTTTCTTATATTTACATGACCCCAGCCAAACATGAACATAATTCTGTCCCTGAAAAAGTCAGATATATTGGGATTTAAAGAGGTTATCCAGGAAAAAACTTTTTTTTATATATATCAACTGGCTCCAGAAAGTTAAACAGATTTGTAAATTACTTCTATTAAAAAATCTTAATCCTTTCAGTACTTATGAGCTTCTGAAGTTTAGGTTGTTCTTTTCTGTCTAAGTAATAGTGTTGAGCGGCATAGGCCATATTCGAATTCGCGAATATTCGCTAATATATGGACGAATATTCGTCATATTCGCGAATATTCGCATATTCTTAATAGTCGTTTTATTTTCGCATATGCGAATATTCGCGCGTTCGAAAATTAACATATGCGAAAATTTGCATATACAAAAATTAGCATAAGCGAAAATTCGCATGTGCGAAACTTTGCATATGTAAATTTTCGCATGTGCGAAATTTCGCACGCCAGTCTCACACAGTAGTATTAGAGCCTTCTTTACACCACACAAGCTGGAAGCAGAGAGGGATGATCACTGTGATGTGTACTGTGAAAAAAAAAAAAATATACGAATATTCTTAATTACGAATATATAGCGCTATATTCGCGAATATTCGCGAATTCGCGAATATGCGATATTCGCGAATAAAATTCGAATTGCGAATATTCGCGAGCAACACTACTAAGTAATCTCTGATGACACCTGTCTCGGGAACCGCCAAGTTTAGAAGAGGTTTGCTATGGGAATTTGCTTCTAAACTGGGCTTTTCCCGAGACACGTGTCATCAGAGATTACTTAGACAGAAAAGAACAACCTTAACTTCAGAAGCTCATAAGTACTGAAAGGATTAAGATTTTTTTATAGAAGTAATTTACAAATCTGTTTAACTTTCTGGAACCAGTTGATATATAAAAAAAAGTTTTTCCCTGGAATAACCCTTTAAAATAACATTGTTGAGCAGTAGTGATGAGCAACAGGGGCCATATTTGAGTTTGCGATATTTCGCGAATATATGGACGAATATTCGTTCTGTGTTTGCAAAATTCGCATATTCGCTATGTTTGTTCACTTTTTCTATGCGAAAATCGTAATGAAATTTGTATTGTGCGCATGCGCGATTAAATCTTTCAACTAACTAACACTAGAACTGCTACCTGAATCTGCTAAACTAACCTACCCTATCTAAAGATAAAAGAAGGGAGGTATCAGTGTCCTCTGAAAGTGCCGATATTCGAGAATATTTGCATACTCGCATATAGGAAATATTTGCACTCCACACCGACTCCCACAGTAAATATTGGAGCCTTCTTTGGTCCACAAGATGGAAGCAGAGTGGGATGATCACTTTTATTTTTTACACAGTACAAATCATTGTTGTGATGTGTACTGTGAAGAAAAAAAACGAATATTCGTCATTACGATAGATAACGCTATACTGTATTCTAAATATTCGCGAAATAGCGAAGTGCCGATGTTCGCGGTAAAAATTCACATTTCGAATATTCGCGCTCAACACTATTGAGCAGATAGCTTATCCCCATCCCACAGTAGAGGTGCATCGGCTAATGGGGTGCTCAGCTGCTCAGCGTTAGGAACAAACTGTTCCGAACACTGCTGCCAACGCTGGGAGCTCGTGACGTCATAGCTCCCTCATGACGTCACGCCCCGCCCCCTCAATGCAAGTCTATGGGAGGGGGCGTGACAGTCGTCACGCCCCCTCCCATAGACTTGCATTGAGGGGCGGGGCGTGACATCATGAGGGGCGGGGCTTTGACGTCACAAGCTCTTGGCGCTGGCTCCAACGTTTGGAACAGTTAGTTCCAACCAAACGCTGAGCAGCTGAGTACACCTTTAAACATGGTAGATGTATATAACTGTAGTATATGTCATAAAGCCTAGCCCAATACTACAGCAGCACACCTGACCAACCACTTAGGACAATCTTATTTTCCAACATCAGATGAGCTGAATCTATAGAGACAGGTAACATTTCCTCTAGATATAATACAGACCATCAAAAGCAAAAGTAGAGGTGTTACCATGGACTGAAACCAGTGTTGGACTAAGGTTCTGTAGGCTCACTAGTGAAATGTTCCCTCTATACAGAATGCCAATAGAAAGCGTTGTAGTTATTTTGTATTTGAGGACAAATTAGTAAGGAACAATAGATTATTGGCAATTCAACATGTAAGAAATAGACGTTATTTGACCCTAGACATTCGAGGCCTGTTCTATTGGAAGATTCTTGTTGTGTCTCCTAAATCACTGGTGGGCCAGTCTAAAGGGGCCCCTACATTATGAATAGCTGTCGGCCAAACGATCATTTAGTCAACAGCTATGTCTCTTGTTCCCCACATACATATAGTCAGCTCAGATAAATATTCATGGGTTTTAAGTGGGGAGAAGGGGTATGCCATAGCCCAACTCCATCTGATGGGAAAAAGTTGGGACTCGGGAGACACCATAAACATTAGACAGTCTGCCAGTCCCACCAAGTTTGACTCCTAGAGAAAGCCTTCTTGGTGGCGAAACGCGTCGGAGGTTGGCTGTCCGGGCATGCTGGGTGTTGTAGTTTTGCAACATCTGGAGGTCTGCAGGTTGTAGACCACTGTCCTATACTTTACATTGCACGGATCCCTCAACATACGATGGTTTCAACAAACGATGGTCCATTTGGAACGGATTACCATCGTATGTTGAGGGATTACTGTATATTAGAAATCCTCCTAAACTATAGCATCATTCTACCAACGGTTCCTTGAGGTCTGAATACCCATTTTTAATTACGTTTACTAATTTACAAATCTGTTTAACTTTCTGGCATCAGTTAATGAAAAAAAAAAAAAATTCCACCAGAGTATCCCTTTAAGAGGCACCTGCCTGGTCCCAGTAATTGGGCTTCTTATTCCCAGAGGACTCAGTGGTGAAGCAGATCCATGACGTCCCCCATAGTTATTGATACAACAGGCTAACGAGGCAGCTGACGGTTCTCAGATTGGACACATTGTAACGAAAAAAACAACAATTTTATTGATGTGTTTGTTCCAGAGACGACACAGACAGCAGGGCCCATGACACAATCGCTCTATTGATACTCTTCACATGGCCCCAGGCTTTGTCTGTTTATTGGCAAAGCCCTAATTGAATTTCCCCATGTCAGATATAGCTCTGTCCTCTAGCTGTGGAAATCTCCATGTGTTTCCTTCATTAGTTCAAAAGTGTAAATGTTCCAGAAAGCAGCCAACATGGCGTTCGTGATTTATAGGTACAAGCGGGGAGACGGCGGGGTAATTTACTATATAGCCACCAGCCTGTGTCACTGAACTTAGTGATACACGCAGACAGTCTATTATCTCTACTGAGCAATTGGTCTTTTTTTTTTGTTTTTAATAAAAAACGGGAAGAGCTATTGCCAAAGATATGTTCACCTTATGTTACCATTTCAAGTAAAGATAAAGACAAAATATCCTTAAAAAAAAGTTGATTTTGAATATAAACTTATTGCATTACTAATCTTGAAAATTCCAGCTTTATATTCCAGAGCTGCATTCATTGTTGTGCTGGAGGATGTTAAAGGGGTACTCCACCCCTAGGGGATAGGGGATAAGATGTTTGATTGCGGGCGTCCCGTTGCTGGGTACCCCCGTGATCTCCCTTTTCGTTTAGAGCGTCGGGTGCAGCGCCGGAGGCTTGTGACGTCACAGCCACGCCCCCTCAATGCAAGCCTATGGGAGAGGGCATGATGGCTGCCACGCCCCCTCCCATAGACTTGCATTGAGGGGGTGGGGCCATGATGTCACGAGCGGGTGTGACTGTGACATCACAAGCCTCCACCCCGCATCGCCAGTCACCCGGCACAGAGCGAAGTTCGCTCCGTGCATTGGATGTCTGTAGTGCCGCAGCTGAGATCGCAGGGGTCCCCAGCAGCGGGACCCCTTGTGATCAGACATCTTATCCCCTAGCCTTTGGATAGGTGATAAGATGCCTAGGGGCAGAGTACCCCTTTAAAAGTTGTCAGCAAGCTTGTTGTTATGATATACCAATAACAGCTGCTATGATGCAGGAGGGCAGCCACTCCTTCCCTACATCTGCATAGCATTAGGCTACATTCACACTATTAAAGGGGTACTCCGGCGCTAAGACATCTTATCCCCTATCCAAAATATAGGGGATAAGATGTCTGATCACAGGGGTCCTGCCGCTGGGGACCCCCACAATCTAGCATGCTGCACCCACCTGTGAGCACTGCAGGAAGCGCTGGAGGCTCCAAGTCTTATGCCTCCCGACCATGGAATGGAGTACCTTGATGTCATGACTCCGCCCCTGTGTGACGTCACGCCCTGCCCCCTCAATGCAAGTCTATGGGAGGGAGCGTGACCTGCAGTGCTCTCAGGTGGGTGCTGCATGCTAGATTGGATAGGGGATAAGATGTCTTAGGGCCGGAGTACCCCTTTAAATTAACTATGGAGATATTCCCAGTGAACATTCAGGCATCGGGAAAACCTTCTGAGCTAGGACCGTGCAGATATGCACCATTGACAGCAATGCAGTCTGCGTGGATTTCCACCAAAAGAATGTTCAAGTCCACATTTATAATTTCAGTTTAGTTTTCCACTGCGGAAATCCCATTGAAGATAATGAGAGGCTGCTGTACCAGAATTTCTCTGCTCGGAAATTCCATAGTGTGAATGCTGCCACCTCTGTCCATGTCAGGAACTGTCCAGTTCAGGAGCAAATCCCCATAGCAAACCTCTCCTGCTCTGGACAGTTCCTGACATGGACAGAGGTGTCAGCAGAGAGCACTGTGGTCACACAGAAAATAAATTAAAAAAGAAAAAAACTTCCTGTGTAGCATACGGCAGCTGATAAGTACTGGAAGGATTACGATTTTTAATAGAAGTACCGTAATTTACAAATCTGTTTAACGTTCTGGCACCAAAAAAAAAATGTTTTCCACCGGAGTACCCCTTTTAAAAAGTGGTTCTCTATAGAGGGTTCACGGTGCCTTCTTTCAGTTATCATTGTAGAAGTTTAAACAGGGATCAAAGAAGACAGGGATATACAGGGATATTTTATTTTGTTTTAAAGGGGTATTCCAGGAAAAAAAACTTTTTTTTACATATCAACTGGCTCCAGAAAGTTAAACAGATTTGTAAATTACTTCTATTAAAAAATCGTAATCCTTCCAATAATTATCAGCTGCTAAAGTTGAGTTGTTCTTTTATTTCTGGCAACAGTGCTCTCTGCTGACATCTCTGCTTGTCCCGGGAACTGCAAAGAGTAGAAGAGGTTTGCTATGGGGATTGGCTTCTACCCTGGACAGTTCCCGAGACACGTGTCATCAGAGAGCACTTAGACAGAAGAGAACAACTCAACTTCAGCAGATCATAAGTACTGAAAAGATTAAGATTTTTTAATAGAAGTAATTTACAAATCTGTTTAACTTTCTGGAGCCAGTTGATATATATATATATATATATATATATATATATATATATATATATATATATATGTATATAAAAAAAGTTTTTTCCCCTGGATAACCCCTTTAATTTTGTTTGTTTTTGTAATTTCTACATGTAGTTTTTCTTCAAATATAATGTGAATAGAAATACGGAATAACCTACAGAACCGTAGAACACTGTATCCAGTACACAGCTTGGGTATCTGATGTAGGTGATAAGGTCTGATCTGATCGACTTTCAGATATTGCTGTCAATGTCAGTGAAGCCTCTCGAGACATTTGCCTATGCTTTTACACAATGCTCGGGATCACTAGGAATTTTTTTTATTTTTTATTTTTTTAAACATTGAATTACAGTACGTGGGAGAAAAAAAATCGCCGAACATGGCAGGACAAGCACAACACGTAAGCTGGCATGACGTAGACGTGTATGCGCAAGCATGTGTGTCACTGCTAATTACGTCTTGTTTAGATAAGGTATTTATTTAACTTCTTAAGGCAGTGTTTTTCCAATCAGGGTGTCTCCAGCTGTTGCAAAACTACAACTCTCAGCATGCCCGGACAGCCTTTGGCTGTCCGGGCATGCTGGGAATTGTAGTTTTGCAACAGCTGGAGACACACTGGTTTAAAAAAAAACAGCCTAAGGGTGCGTTCCCACAGGGCGTATACGCAGCGTATTTGAAGCTGCGCAAATTTTACGGCAGCAGCGGGAAATATCCCTTGCTCAGTATACACACAGGGCTTTCCGGCGGCAGCCCTATGTGTGTAGTGAGTTCTGGAGGCGGGGCCGCGTGTCACAGTCACGCCGGCACATGGCCCCGCCTCCAAAACTCACTACACACATAGGGCTGCCGCCGGAAAGCCCTGTGTGTATAGTGAGCAAGGAATACGCAGCGTATTTCCCGCTGCTGCCGTAAAATTTGCGCAGCGTCAAATACGCTGCGTATACGCCCTGTGGGAACCCTTAGGGTACGTTCACACGTATGGATCCACAGCCTATTTTACGCTGCGAATCCGCCGACGATGGACATCCGCCACTACGAGCAGACACTGCGATGTGCGAGTCGCTGCGCGCATGTGCAGTACACTCGCACACGGCGCCTGCTCTCAGCCTAGTTCAGGGAGCAGGGGGAGAGGCCACGATGTGTGGGGGTACACTGCGCATGAGTGCGGCGACACGCACATCGCAGCGTGTCTGCTCGTAGAGGTGGATTGCCGCTATGAGCAGGCACAGATGGAGGCACAAGGTAGGGATCCATAGTTGGCGTAAAATACGCTGCAGATCCGTCTGTGTGAAAGTTAAGGATTATGCCAAATTTGGCCTAAATTTGGCATCTTCTCAATCTGTCAACCATAATCTTTTATATAGTTCATTGAGGCCTTGTTTTATGCATGACGCCATGTTTTTTTTTCTTTTATTTTTTGGTACATATATTCAGTTATACAATTTTTATAGTGGCAAAAAAAAAAACAATAGTAACAAAAAAAAAAAAACTTTTTCATCATAATAAATTGTATTGTATGCTTTTTTATCGGCATGCAATGTAATTGAATATTTAAAGAGAAAAAAAATTATATATATATATATATATATATATACACAGCCACAGTAACCCCCCGACATGCGATGGCCCCGACATATGATCAAATCAACATACGATGGCCTCTCAGAGGCCATCGCATGTTGATGTCAGCATCAACATACAATGCTTTTATATGTCAGGGCCATCGCATTAACTGCTGTCCGACAGCGCAAAATGCTTAAGCTGCTGTCGGATAGCAGTTTAAGCCTCCTGGACAGGTTCACTTTCCTATCCCCGCTGCTCCGGGTCCACTTCGCGATTCTCCAGCGTTTTACTGCATCTTCTCCGGGGTCCGGGCCTCGCTTTCCGGCGTCGTTATTACGTCGCTGCACACGCCGTCCCGGTGCCGCAACGTAATAACGTCACCAGAAAGCGAGGCCCGGACACCGGAGAAGATGCGGAAAAAGCCGGAGGATCCCGGAGAAGATGCCGAAGCAGCGGGACAGGTGAGTATAATTTCCTATACTTTACATTGCACGAATCCCTCAACATACGATGGATTCGAAAAACGATGGGTCGTTTGGAACAAATTACCATCGTATGTTGAGGGACCACTGTATATATATATATATATATATATATATATATACACCACAACAATGGCGCAGCACTCCAAATCCGATAAATTGTGAATTTATTTCCTCATGTCAAACAACACAGCAACGTTTCAACTCCTCAATGGAGCCTTTTTCAAACATGGCTTCATGCTTGAAAAAGGCTCCACTGAGGAGCTGAAACGTTGCTGTGTTGTTTGACATGAGGAAAAAAATTCACAATTTATCGGATTTGGAGTGCTGCGCCATTGTTGTGGTATTACCTGGACTGTGATCGAGTCAGGGCACTGGCACCGGAGATCAAGTGGTGAAGTAGTGCTGCATTGTCTTTGAGGAACATATATATATATATATATATATATATATATATATATATATATATATACATTTATTCGGCTCTACGCCTATAGTTTTGTGCAAGCCACTTGTTTGCCCTTTCACCCAGGTGTAAAAAAGTTGATGGGGCTAAAAAATTGTAGGTGAAATCTATTCTAGCGTGGAGCTAGCGTTGATCTCAAAGTGCGGCGTGCCGGCACACCTCATACCACAGCAGAATGCCGCGAGATACGTTTAAACGGTACCTAAACGTATACTGTGGTAAAACCATAGACTTCCATTATGTAAAAGTTGTTAAAAGTCTGTCAGTTTGGACATGTTTTTGTCCCCTGAACGCTTCTCTAGGATTTTTGTTGTGGGATAGAGAGGTTTTGCATGCACTACTTTTCTGTACCACAAAAAAATAAAACTAAATATATGCTATAGTCTACATTTTTCCCCACAGAATTATATTAGTGACATAAGCGGAGATTTATCAAAACATGTGCAGAGAAAAAGTTGACCAGTTGCCCATAGCAACCAATCAGATCACTTCTTTCATTTTTAAAGAGGCCTATGAAAATGAAAGAAGCGATCTGATTGGTTGCTATGGGCAACTGCTCAACTGTTCCCCTGCACAGGTTTTGAATATTATGTGTCATGGTGAGGTATACTTTTCCCCCCGCTTGTTTTACAGTGTTTACATATGTGGTGGCGGAATTGGGATAAAGCCTTGTGGGGGTGTAGGGTAGTTAGGGTGTTGCTGTTCAGGATAGTTAAGGGCGCTGTTAACCCTTGTCACTCGTGACGCCAAGGTGAGGGTTAAATACTGTAATCTTGATAGGCCTATTGCCACCCTTCCCAAGAGCAATAGGTGATGCAGAAATAAAGGATTGTCCACAACAGCTGTTAACTGAAAACTTGCAGGAACTTTTACTGAAGAATTTCTGTACATGCAGCAATAGTAAAAGTCCAAATAACAGAGTCTATATGTATATAGCTTGAGCAGCGATTGACAGTCGGTTGGGATCAGATAAGCCCAATTTAGTTTCTGAAGGATTATATAGCAGAGATCTGCTGGATTTAAGGGTGCGTTTAGGTCCAGTGATCTTGCGGTGAGTAGCGGGGAATTGCTTAGTCTATCCGCTATGTTAGAGGCCGAGGCCGCAAGGCTTTGGCCTAGTAATTGTCTTGTAAGCTGCGGAGGTCCTACTTCTTCCAGAGTCAGCAACCCAAGAGAGGGATCAAGATGGCGCAGGTCCCTTATATGGGCAGGGGCTGGCCGTTTTGGATTGGTCCGTAACGACTGTCACTCACCGTTACAGTGCATTGTGGGTGAACACGTCATGGGAACCTCCAAAGGTCCTGTAGCAAAACCATAGAGTTCTAAACCTAATCACGTGACCTGCAGGTCCTGCTACGCCTGAACAGGTAGGCAATGACACATATACATATATCTATGCTTATAGTTATAAGTACTTCTATATAGTTATAGACTAACTGAGGGGTGACAAGGGGATAACTACAGAAGAGGGACCTCGACGTCCTAGGGACCTCTACAAAGGTAACGTATGAAATACGGTATCGGGACACCACACATAGTTTAACATATCAACAACAAAAAAGTAGACATTTAAAAATGTATGCAAACGAATATAAACATACACCACAAAAATGTGTAAAACACAGAGCCAAATTAGTCTTTTTTTTTGGTACATCCGTTTGTGGAATACCACAAATGGATGTTCGTGGTACAGATGTGAACCTTCCTAATGGTCATGGGATGTGCCGGATGCCCCTATAGTGTTTATTGTAGTGTTCTGTAATATTCCTTTTGTCCATTTAGTTATATATATTTTTTTTTATTTATAGTTCATTTTAATCCTGGAAATTTTACTTTGTGTACTTTTACCGATACTATGTCACATTTACATACAATATTGTCTGTATGCACAGATATCTATATATATTACCATCTGCACAAGCTCAGTAAAGACAGTCATCCATAACCTGACGTCGGTGTGTTTATTCGCTCATCATGTCTTGCCCAGGAGAAGCGGCCTCCAACCTCGGACCGTGTATAGGATAACGGTGCCCTGGCGTCACGACATGAACAGTTACTCTTACTAACACCCCGTGGCCACCACAATATAAAAATTATTCAATTATTAGTTACAGAAGGTTGGACTAAAAAAGGACAAGCTATAAAAAACTGTATATTTTTCGAGATTGCGAGTAAACCACAGAACCCTATTGCAGGCAGAGAGAAAACACGCTACTCCAATAACAACCTGAGCAGAATCTCCTCCTGGACCCTGAAGCTATTACCTTGGAATGCGAACCGCAGGCCAGCTGTGCTGCCCATGTAAGGATTAAAATTCTTTCTTATAGCAAACTTATTTTAAAAAACAAAATAGGAGTGACACTACATACCATACAACAGGATGCTTCTCATGCAGGAAGAGCATTCCTAGGTTTTCTAATGGTATACAGATGCAGCAGAGCCAAGTTACTGCTGACAATAAACAACTTATCCCCTATCCAAAATATAGGGCAGCAATCTCCAAACTGTGGACCTCCAGATGTGGCAAAACTACAACTCCCAGCATGCCCGGACAGCCAACGGCTGTCCGGGCATGCTGGGAGTTGTAGTTTTGCCACATCTGGAGGTTCACAATTTGGAGACCACCGATATAGAGGATAAATGTCAGACCCTTGCGACCTCCAGAATGGGCCCCTGGCTCTCTGCACATTCCGGAGCTGCTGACGCTACATCATCCGTTCATTTCTACGGGAGCGCAGAAGATGCCCGAGTATCTTTGGCGCTCTAACAGAAATGAATGGAGCGCATGTAGTCTTCAGTTTCAGGATACCCATTCTGTAGATCCCAGAGGTCGAATGCTCGGAGTTGGGGTTTTGCAACAGCTGGAGGCCCACTGGTTGGGAAACACTGGTCACTGGTTGGTACACACTGGTCTAAAGTGCATGGTGGCCTCCTAAGGCAGTGTTTGCGTGGTAGAATTTGTGCGCAAACACAAAAGATCCGGCGGGCGCTAGGACCGCTCGGAAATGTGCCGTCTCATAGACGGCAATGCATTTCCGAGTGAAGTCAGCAAAAAGGACAGACATCAGGATTTCTGCAGCAGAAACATCTGGAAATTCTCGCCATTGAATTCAATGGGACTCTGCTGCAGCGGAAAGTCTGTGCAGAATATTCTGTGTGGACATTCTGCTGTGTTGAAATTCTGCTGTGTGAACATAATTCTGCTGCATTCACACGTGCGTATTTTCTGCTGCAGATCTGCTGAAGATTTGCTTCAGGAGTTTTTGCCCCCCTTTGAAATCAATGGGCAGCAAAATCTGCAAATACGCAGGTATGAACGCACCCTAAGGGTCCGTTCACATGGAAGGATTTCCTGCGGAATCCGCAGCAGATTTTGCTACCATTGACTTCCATAGGTCAGCAGAAAATCTGCAGTAGAGGCAAATTTGCAGATTTTCCTTCGGACCCATTGAAGTCAGTGGTAGCAAAATTTGCTGTGAATTTTCTGCAGCGAGAATGTTGCGGAATTTCTGCAGGTAATCCACCCGTGTGAATGGACCCTAACAGATGACTTCAGGGAGAAGGGTTGGGCATGTTGGATTTTAAAGGTCTGAATGTTCTTCTCTTTGCTCCATTGAGAGCACATAAACTCTGGCTCTGCCCTGTCTGAGCTCAAGGCAAGCAGGGGATCACCTTACACCAGTGTTTCCCAACCAGTGTGCCTCCAGCTGTTGCAAAACTACAACTCCAAGCATGTCTGGACAGCCAAAACACTGCCTTAGGGTGCGTTCACACATGCATATTTTCTGCTGCAGATCTGCTACAGATTTGCTTCAGCAGATTTTGCTGTCCATTGAAGTCAATGGGCACCAAAATCTGCAGCAGCAAATCTGCAGCAAAAATACACACGTGTGAACGCACCCTTATGCAGTGATGACCACCCAAAATTGCACACACACAAAAAAAAAGGTTTTCAAGAATGGATAATTCATAAGGAACAGAAACTCGGGTTTGGGTAAGTAGGTGGTCTTGTCAAAGAGGTGGTCGTTTGGGGAGGATTTACTGTACATTTATTTGAAAACTTTTGCCTATTGGTTGGACTGTTTGGAGCGTTTTGCTCATTTGGTTCACAATAATTCACTAGAGAAATCATTATCTTGTGCTATCCTTGTTGATCACCGTCTTATCAGCGGCATGCTGGGGCATGAAAAAACTATGGCGCAAGAATCCCGCCAGATCATTATCGAACAGGATGGACAATGTAGTTGGAATTTCTCCATGATCCTTATCGATCCTTTTTCTATATAACTTCATATTGAGTGACAGGACCCTGCAATGGGCGTTTCACTTCAACACAGAAACTATTTTAAAACAGGTTTGATCCTTTTTTCCAGATAAACCAGAACATGTTATCATTACCCGTCATGAAGGCTGAACAATGTGACACATTTGATCCTGAAAAATAGTGTTACTTGTTATAGAATTCTATTCACACAGTGCCAGGGACGTCTTTAGTTTTGATTGGACCCTGGGCAAGCAATTTACCCCCCCCCCCCCCCCTCACACACACAACCCCCCCCCCCCCACATACACTAACAATCACAGTCAATCTCCCCGACAAAAAACAAAAACACACAGATCTTAGACTTGTCTGAAAAACTCATTAGGTGTTCAGCATAGTTCCCTCACTTTAGGTATGAAGCAGTGTTGCCCCACATTAGGTAGACAGCACACTACTACAGACAGATACATTACAGACACACACTACAGTCATACACTACACAAACACACACTACAGTCATACACTACACAAACACACACTACAGACACACACTACACAAACACACACTACAGACACACACTACAGTCATACACTACACAAACACACACTACAGTCATACACTACACAAACACACACTACAGACACACACTACACAAACACACACTACAGTCATACACTACACAAACACACACTACAGACACACACTACACAAACACACACTACAGACACACACTACAGTCATACACTACACAAACACACACTACAGACACACACTACACAAACACACACTACAGACACACACTACACAAACACACACTACAGACACACACTACACAAACACACACTACAGTCATACACTACACAAACACACACTACAGACACACACTACACAAACACACACTACAGACACACACTACACAAACACACACTACAGACACACACTACACAAACACACACTACAGACACACACTACACAAACACACACTACAGACACACACTACACAAACACACACTACAGACACACACTACAGACACACACTACACAAACACACACTACAGACACACACTACACAAACACACACTACAGACACACACTACAGACAGATACACTACAGACAGATACACTACAGACACACACTACACAAACACACACTACAGACACACACTACAGACAGATACACTACAGACACACACTACACAAACACACACTACAGACATACACTACAGACATATACACTACAGACACACACTACACAAACACACACTACAGACACACACTACAGACACACACTACACAAACACACACTACAGACACACACTACAGACACACACTACAGACAGATACACTACAGACACACACTACACAAACACACACTACAGACATACACTACAGACAGGTACACTACACAAACACACACTACAGACACACACTACAGACAGATACACTACAGACACACACTACACAAACACACACTACAGACATACACTACAGACAGATACACTACACAAACACACACTACAGACACCCACTACAGACACACACTACACAAACACACACTACACAAACACACACTACAGACACACACTACAGACACACACTACAGACACACACTACACAAACACACACTACAGACATACACTACACACATACACAGCACAAACACACACTACAGACAAATACATTGCAGACACACACCACAGACACACACTACGCAAACACACACTACAGACACACACTACACAAACACACTACAGACATACACTACAGACACACACTACACAAACACACACTACAGACATACACTACAGATACACACTACACAAACAAACACTACAGACAGATACACTACAGACACACTACACAAACACACACTACAGACAGATACATTACAGACACACACCACAGACACACACTACACAAACACACACTACAGATACACACTACACAAACACACACTTCAGACACACACTACACAAACACACACTACAGACACACACTACAGACACACACTACACAAACACACACTACAGACACACACTACAGACATACACTACACAAGCACACACTACAGACAGATACATTACAGACAGATACATTACAGACACACACTACAGACACACACTACACAAACACACACTACAGACACACTACACAAACACACACTACAGACAGATACATTACAGACAGATACATTACAGACACACACTACAGACACACACTACACAAACACACTACAGACACACTACACAAACACACACTACAGACAGATACACTACAGACACACACTACACAAACACACACTACACAAACACACACTACAGACAGATACACTACACAAACACACTACACAAACACACTACAGACAGATACACTACAGACACACACTACAGACACACTACACAAACACACACTACAGACACACACTACACAAACACACACTACACAAACCCACACTACAGACAGATACACTACAGACACACTACACAAACACACACTACAGACACACACTACACAAACACACACTACACAAACCCACACTACAGACAGATACACTACAGACACACACTACACAAACGCACACTACAGACACACACTTCACAAACACACACTACAGACACACACTACAGACATACACTACAGACATACACTACACAAGCACACACTACAGACAGATACATTACAGACAGATACATTACAGACACACACTACGCAAACACACACTACAGACACACACTACACAAACACACACTACAGACAGATACATTACAGACAGATACATTACAGACACACACTACAGACACACACTACACAAACACACACTACAGACACACACTACACAAACACACACTACAGACAGATACACTACAGACACACACTACACAAACACACACTACACAAACACACACTACAGACAGATACACTACAGACACACACTACACAAACACACTACAGACAGATACACTACAGACACACACTACAGACACACACTACACAAACACACACTACACAAACACACACTACAGACAGATACACTACAGACACACACTACACAAATACACACTACAGACATACACTACACAAACACACACTACAGACAGATACACTACAGACACACACTACACAAACACACACTACAGACAGATACACTACAGACACACACTACACAAACACACACTACAGACAGATACACTACAGACACACACTACACAAACATACACTATAGACAGATACACTACAGACACACACTACACAAACACACACTACAGATACACTACAGACACACACTACACAAACACACACTACAGACACACTACACAAACACACTACAGACACACACTACAGACATACACTACACAAACACACACTACAGACAGATACATTACAGACACACACTACAGACACACACTACACAAACACACACTACAGACACACACTACACAAACACACACTACAGACACACACTACAGACACACTACAGACACACTACAGACAGATACACTACAGACACACACTACACAAACACACTACAGACATACACTACAGACACACACTACACAAACACACACTACAGACATACACTACAGACACACACTACACAAACACACACTACAGACATACACTACAGACACACACTACATATGCACACACTACAGACAGATACACTACAGACACACACTACACAAACACACACTACAGACAGATACACTACAGACACACACTACACAAACACACACTACAGACACACACTGCACAAGCACACACTACAGACAGATACACTACAGACATACACTACAGACACACACTACACAAACACACTACAGACAGATACACTACAGACATACAGGGTTTGCCATTTAAATGGATACACCTTAATAAAATGGGAATGGTTGGTGATTTTAACTTCCTGTTTGTGGCACATTAGTATATGTGAGGGGGGAAACTTTTCAAGTTGGGTGGTGACCATGGCAGCCATTTTGAAGTCAGCCATTTTGAATCCAACTTTTGTTTTTTCAATAGGAAGAGGGTCATGTGACACATCAAACTTATTGGGAATTTCACAAGAAAAAACAATGATGTACTTGGTTTTAACGTAACTTTATTCTTTCATGAGTTATTTACAAGTTTCTGACCACTTATAAAATGTGTTCAATGTGCTGCCCATTGTGTTGGATTGTCACTGCAACCCTCTTCTCTATATACTACTATATATTACTATATACACCGCAGGAGAAATGCTAGCACAGGCTTCCAGTATCCGTATACACTGCTATATACTACTATATACACCGCAGGAGAAATGCTAGCACAGGCTTCCAGTATCCGTATACACTGCTATATACTACTATATACACCGCAGGAGAAATGCTAGCACAGGCTTCCAGTATCCGTATACACTGCTATATACTACTATATACACCGCAGGAGAAATGGTAGCACAGGCTTCCAGTATCCGTATACACTGCTATATACTACTATATACACTGCAGGAGAAATGCTAGCACAGGCTTCCAGTATCCGTAGTTTCAGGTGCTGCACATCTCGTATCTTCACAGAATAGACAATTGCCTTCAGATGACCCCAAAGATAAAAGTCTAAGGGGGGCAGATCAGGAGACCTTGGGGGCCATTCAGCCGGCCCACGACGACCAATCCACTTTCCAGGAAACTGTTCATCTAGCAATGCTCGGACCTGGCAAGATGGTGACCACCACATTATGGGTGTCAGGTCCGAGCATTCCTAGATGAACAGTTTCCTGGAAAGCGGATTGGTCGTCGTGGGACAGTTGAATGGCCCCCAAGGTCTCCCGATCTGACCCCCTTAGACTTTCATCTATGGGGTCATCTGAAGGCAATTGTCTATGCTGTGAAGATACGAGATGTGCAGCACCTGGAACTACGGTTACTGGAAGCCTGTCCTAGCATTTCTCCTGCGGTGTATATAGTAGTATATAGCAGTGTATACGGATACTGGAAGCCTGTGCTAGCATTTCTCCTGTGGTGTATATAGTAGTATATAGCAGTGTATACGAATACTGGAAGCCTGTGCTAGCATTTCTCCTGCGGTGTATATAGTAGTATATAGCAGTGTATACGGATACTGGAAGCCTGTGCTAGCATTTCTCCTGCGGTGTATATAGTAATATATAGTAGTATATAGAGAAGAGGGTTGCATTGACAATCCAACACAATGGGCAGCACATTGAACACATTTTATAAGTGGTCAGAAACTTGTAAATAACTCATGAAACAATAAAGTTATGGTAAAACCAAGCACATCATTGTTTTTCTTGTGAAATTCCCAATAAGTTTGATGTGTCACATGACCCTCTTCCTATTGAAAAAACAAAAGTTGGATTCAAAATGGCCGACTTCAAAATGACTGCCATGGTCACCACCCATCTCACATATACTAATGTGCCATAAACAGGAAGTTAATATCACCAACCATTCCCATTTTATTAAGATGTATCCATATAAATGGCCCACCCTGTATTAAAAACAATGGGAGGCTGAGGCACAGGATTTTCCGCAGTGGAATTCCGGAGCGGAGTAGGTAGTGTGAATGGACCCTCAAAAAAGTGTAAACTGAGGAAGTGTAACATTGTACCAGATTTTTAGCAGTTGCTGCTGTTTGAAGCCTGCTCACGGAGTAAAGCGGTGACATCAGGGTTCTCCTGTAGCACCGCCAATGTCCCAAATCCAGCGCCCGAATAAGGAAGATAAAGGGGGAGCAGGACCATGGATTGGCCTGTAATAGGTATTATTTTAATCAGTGTCACCCGCACTTCAAGTTTGTACCAACAAGTTAGTGCAGGTGAAACTGATGACAGATTTCCTTTATTGTTTTGCCAAGATGAGCAATGTATAAAAAGTTTTATTTATTACAGTGCCCATTTAAGCACATGTTAAGCCCTACCTCCTTTACCCAATCCACACCCACATATCAATAGGTCACACCCTCTAGGTTACCAAGGCACAAAGGTGTTTAGGGAGAACTATTTGACAGTCTTCTCTTTTCCCTTCCATCCCTGATCTCTATGATCAGTGCTGAAGTAAAACAGGAAGCTGAACAGTGTTTAGCTTCCCGAGTGTGTAGGTGAATATTTTCTGCTGCAGATTTGCTGCCACAGATTTTGTTACCCATTGAAGTCAATGGGCAAGAAAATCTGCAGCAGCAGATATGCAGCAAAAATACATACATGTGAACGAACTTTTAAAATGCGATACAAGTCATTAAAGGCGTTTTTTTTTCTCTCCTTTTTTTAGTTCAAATTGCAGCAAACAATTACTATTAACAGGCCTGTTGTTGAACATGAATTATTCTCCAGGATCCATTACAAAAACATATTGTTCCATTCTATCAGGTGTTAGTTGAAGGCCACGATAACTTATGCATGCCCATTTATTATTTTACACTCAAGGGAAAGGCTCCACCCACTAGAAGCGAAAACATAAGCGCGCTTTGTCACAAACTCTACTGCATCTGCCCATGCCAAGAAAACAACGGAAAGATGACATGTTGGGACACCTCAGTAATAATATTACAGTGTACCAGGGGGCCGGATAATCCCATAGGAGAAGGTGATTTAAAGCACATTAATTGTACGGTAGATCTACTTCAAAATACAGCAGGAATATTACGAAATACAAAACACCATTGACCTTGTCAGAATCTTCTGCCTGTGAATAATCTAGAGGTCCAAGTTTAAAGTGTACCTGTCGTCAACAAAAACGTTTTATATAATGTAGATAATACCATTAAATGTATATTTGTAATATATATTGGTTAAAAAATATGTATATTTTTGTCCCTGCGGCTATTGCTTGTGTGTCTCTATGAGGAGTCCAAATACAGGAAGTGAGGGAGGGGACAAGCAGGGCTCTGTACACTGAGATCAAGCAGGGCTCTGTGCACTGAGGACAAGCAGGGCTCTTTACACTGAGGACAAGCAGGGCTCTGTGCACTGAGGACAAGCAGAGCTCTGTACACTGAGGACAAGCAGGGCTCTGTACACTGAGGACAAGCAGGGCTCTGTGCACTGAGGACAAGCAGGGCTCTGTACACTGAGGATAAGCTGGGCTCTGTACAATGAGGACAAGCAGGGCTCTGTACACTGAGGACAAGCAGGGCTCTGAACATTAAGGACAAGCAGGGCTCTGTGCACTGAGGACAAGCAGGGCTCTGTACACTGAGGACAAGCAGGGCTCTGTACACTGAGGACAAGCAGGGCTCTGTACACTGAGGACAAGCAGGGCTCTGTGCACTGAGGACAAGCAGGGCTCTGTACACTGGGGACAAGCAGGGCTCTGTACACTGAGGACAAGCGGGGCTCTGTACACTGAGGTCAAGCAGGGCTCTGTACACTGAGGACAAGCGGGGCTCTGTACACTGGGGACAAGCAGGACTCTGTACACAGAGGACAAGCAGGGCTCTGTACACTGGGGACAAGCAGGGCTCTGTACACCGAGGACAAGCAGGGCTCTGTACACCGAGGACAAGCAGGGCTCTGTACACCGAGGACAAGCAGGGCTCTGTACACCGAAGACAAGCAGGGCTCTGTACACTGAGGACAAGCAGGGCTCTGTACACTGAGGACAAGCAGGGCTCTGTACACTGAGGACAAGCAGGGCTCTGTACACTGAGGACAAGCAGGGCTCTGTACACTGAGGACAAGCAGGGCTCTGTACACTGAGGACAAGCAGGGCTCTGTACACTGAGGACAAGCAGGGCTCTGTACACTGAGGACAAGCAGGGCTCTGTACACTGAGGACAAGCAGGGCTCTTTTTTCACCTAAAAATATACACATTTTTTAACCAATGTATATTACAACTATACATATAATTTTATAATCTACATTACATAAAAAGTTTTTGTTGACGACAGGTACACTTGAAGCAACCTTTTCACAGAACAGAAAGGGCCAACCCACTTGGCAGCAGTAACCCTTTCACTGCCCTAGACCACCAGGAGTGCAGAGGTTAACCCCTTCTTTGTCTTAGATACCGGGGATTATACCATAAACCCATTTACTACCCTAGATAAATAAGTTATTGGCCATTTTAAAAGGAACAGTTCCTGGGCCAATAACTTCTTCCCGCTCACTAGCAGAAAACCTTTAAAGGGGAACTCCATTGCCCCAGCGTCCTGAACATTTTGTTCCTAACACTGGGTTCGGGCTGCGGGGGTCGTGACGTAATGGCAACGCCGCTTGTGACATCACACCATGCGCCTCAATGCAAGTCTATGGGAGGGGGCATGCCAGTTGCCACGCCTGCTCTCATAGACTTGCATTGAGGGGGCGTGGTGTGATGTCCTAAACCCCGCACCCAGCGTTCAGAACAAAATGTTCCCAAGGCTGGGGCAGTGGAGTACCCCTTTAAAGGAATATTAGTCACATTCCTTTATTTTTGTGGTAAACACATTTTCATTTATCATAAAATTACTATGTTTAAAAAAAGATATATTTTCTAAAGAAACTGGACCTTAGAAGAGAGTCTGTGTTCGCTGCATTTAGTATGCGACTTTTTGCAGGCACACATGCCATTTGCGTCAGAGAGAGAGTGCCTGTTGGGCAAAGTGGACATGGTATAAATGTTCCGGATTTTATCCCTGCAACAAGATTGCACAAATCCCACACAATCCGTACGTAACTGGGCAAAGTTTACTCTAAGGGTAGGGTCATACGTTGTGCATCTGCAGCGTATTGTCCACTGCGGCTGGGTAGCCCTGTGTCTCTGCTCATAGCGGTGGATTTCCCACTGCGCATCTGCTACAGGCAGGTACTGTGTCTACAGTGGAAAATCTGCCACTACGAGCGGACACACAGAGCCACCCAGTCAAAGCAGGGAGCTGGCTCTTGTGACTGCTGTTGGCACATTGGGCAAAGTTTGGTTTAAATTGCGGCTTTATCTACCATTGACTATTGCATTGTAAATGTAAAAGATTTTTGCTTTAATTTGTGCCTTTGCCTTTACCAGTCCATATGTCTGAGGCTTCACTTTAAATAGGGTTATCCCCTATCCACAGAATAGAGGATAAGTTCTTAAAGGGGTACTCCAGTGGAAAGCATTGTTTTTTTTTTTTTAAATCAACTGGTGCCAGAAAGTTAAACAGATTTGTAAATGACTTCTTTTAATAAATGTTTACCCTTCCAGTACTTTTTAGCAGCTGTATGCTACAGAGGAAAATCTTTTCTTTTTGAATTTCTTTTTTGTCTTTTCCACACTGCTCACTGCTGACACATGATGCCCGTATCAAGAACTCTCCAGATCAAGAGAAAATGCCCATTGCAAATCTATGCTGTTCTTGACAGTAGTTCCTAACACGGACAGAGGTGTCAGCAGAGAGCACTGTGGACAAGACAAAAAATAAATTCAAAAAGAAAAGAATTTCCTCTGTAGCATACAGCTGCTAAAAAGTACTGGAAGGGTCCGGGCTTCCGAGACGGGGACGTGACGTCAAGCCACACCCCCTCCATTCATATCTATGGGAGGGGGCGTTGCGAGCGTTACGCCCCCTCCCATAGAAATGAATGGAGGTGGTGTGACGTCATGTCCCTGTCTCGGAAGCCCGTCGGTTTACGAAACTTCAGACGCAGCTACGCATAGAATGTGGGCTGCTGCAGGGAGAATGAGCTATGGACGAAAAACAAGCAAAATTGGGGAGATAATTTGGCGTTTTGTGGAAAAGTGACTATGGAAAGGAGACTTTGGAAACTGGAGATGGTTTTGAGGCAGGTTACAGGGATATTCCGGGCAAAAACATCTTATTCCTTATCCCCTATCTTATCCCCCTACGATCAGACATCTTATCCCCTATCCTTTTGATAGGGGATAAGATGTTTTTGCCCGGAATACCCCTTTAACCCAGGGGCTTCAACACCATCTCCAGTTTCCAAAGTCTCCTTTCCATAGTCACTTTTCCACAAAACGCCAAAAAATCTCCACAATTTTGCTTGTTTTTCGTCCATAGCTTGTTCTTAGGAAAGTGTAGCATACGCGCCGTGTGTGTGCAGTTTTGTGTCAAACAGCAATGTAATGTCTGACTTCTAGAATTAGGCTAGCTTCACATTGCCATTGTGCTCCGCCCCGTTTTTTTTTTTTTTTTTGTCAACGAACAGCCCAAAAATAAGTTGGAGCACAACTGGTTCCACCAGGTCACCACCGGGTCCCAATTTATCCCATTGACATTAACGGGGTCCAAAAATGGGGTCTGAAATAATGCATGCCTCTGATTACAAAAGACTTGCAGACAGAGCTCCCTTAAAGGGGTACTCTGCCCCTAGACATCTTATCCCTCCGCAATCTCTGTGCAGCACCCGGTGTTCTGAAAGTTATTTTCAGGATGCTGGGTTTGGGCGGCCGCGTTCGTGATGTCACGCCACACCCCTTCATTCATGCGTGACGTCATGACCATGGCTGCCTAGACGCAGCGTTCTGAAAATAACGCCGGGTGCTGCACAAAGATCGCGGTGGGGGGGGCGAGGGTGGGGGGTTGGGGTCAGCGGCAGGACCCTGATTAGACATCTTATTCCCTATCCTTTGGATAGGGGATAAGATATCTAGGGGCGGAGTACCGTTGAAAAACTTTTTTTTTTTTTAAATCAACTGGTGCCAGAAAGTTAAACAGATTTGTAAATTACCATAGAAAAGATAGGTAGATTTTTGCAGATTTGTAAATTACTTCTGTTAAAAAATCTTAATCCTTCCTGTACTTATTAGCTGCTGAATACTACAGCGGAAATTATTTTCTTCTTGAAACACAGAGCTGTCTGCTGACATCATGAGCACAGTGCTCTCTGCTGACATCTCTGTCCATTTTATGAACTGTCCAGAGCAGCATATGTTTGCTATGGGGATTTCCTTTTACCCTGGACAGTTCCTAAAAATGGACAGAGATGTCAGCAGAGAGCACTGTGCTCATGATGTCAGTAGACAGCTCTGTGTTTCAAACGGAAAAGAATTTCAACTGTAGTATTCAGCAGCTAATAAGTACAGGAAGGATTAAGATTTTTTTTTAATAGAAGTCATTTACAAATCTGTTTAACTTTCTGGCACCAGTTGATTTAAAAAAAAAAAAAAAAAAGTTTTTCACCGGAGTACCCCTTTAAGCGGAGCTTGACCGCAATGTGAACCTTGCCTTGGCAGGAATTTATTAAAAGGCGTATCCCTCACAGTAAATTCCGGCCTGCTGATTTAAATTTTGCACAAAATAATTGGGCAATGTCACGCCGAAACGTCATGGAGGGTAAATGTCCCCCAATGTTCCTTATTTTACTTCATGAGAACATGTTTAGATTTTCGGACGGCGGAGAATGACAGACATTTCCTATTTCATATATGGTTATGTAATTCGCATGCTACACAGGAGGCAGAAGGTCAAGCACAGATAATTCTTCCTTAGCATAAACCCTTGCACTTCCAGAGGGTTCCCAGAGCGAGACGCAAGCAGCGTGCGCAGCAATAATACTGACTCGTTTACCTGCAAACACCTTCTGTAGCCTGGACCTCCGTATAAAAAGGTGAAACATTAACAAAGTGGAGGAGCGCAAATCACTGCCTACTAAATATTCTGCAAAGGGCAAAGGTTAAGTAGAACGGCGGCAATGAAAGACTCACGCGGAAGTTACTGGATCCCATAATCCGCCTATAATCGTCTGCTTACAGTACATTACTGGGCTGAGTAACATCTATATAGGACATTATACACGCAAATTATTTAGATTGTAAGCTCTAAGGACAAGGGGCCCTTCCATTATTGTAGATATTGCGATTGGCAACTAGACAATCAACATCATGATGGTAGTTGTAGTGTTTATACATCAGTGTTTTCCTAACAAAGCGCCTCCAGCTGTTGCAAAACTACAACTCCCAGCATGGCCGGACAGCCTTCGGCTGTCCGGCCATGCTGGGAGTTGTAGTTTTGCAACAGCTGGAGATACCCTGATACATGATAAAGCTCCCTGCTAGATCATGGGGAGAATTACTTTTCCCTTATCTCTATGATCAGTGCAGGGAAGCAGCAGGAAGCTGAACAGTGTTCAGCTTCCCGATTCAGCCCAAAACAGTCTGTGTATTGGAAGGATTCAGAAAAAGGGGGCACAAGTGTCAGTCTTTGAAAGAGAGAGCAGGAATAAGGGTCTATTTGAAAGAGTGGGGGGGTATAGGGTAAACTTTATACACAAAACTATGACTATATGCTGGACATTCACCATGATGGAAGTTGTAGTCGAACACATATTGCAGACCACTGCTTTATTCAGTGAGACATATCCCTCTGTTATCCGGTCTGTTGGATACTAAATTAAAGGAATTTTACCAAAAATATCTTAACCAAGGAACCACCAAAAAAAAAAGAAAAAAAAAAAAAAAAAGAGAGAAACCTCTAGGTCTGAAGTTCTTTAAAGGGGTACTCCACCCCTAGACATGTTGTCCTTTGGATAGGGGATATCATGTCTGATCATGGGGTGTCTGACCCACCGCGATCTCAGGTGCAGCATCCCATAATCTGATGCATGGAGCGAGTTCTATTCTGTGCCGGATGATGGGCCACCACTGCTGTCACGCCCCCTCCGTTCATGTCTATGGGGGGCGGGGCGTGATGGCTGTGTACTAGCTGCCACTCCCCCTCCCATAGACATGAATGGAGGAGGGAGGTGTGACGTCATGCGTGAACACCGGCCTGGAGATCGCAGAAGGTCCGGCCATTGGATAGGCAATAACATGTCCAGGGGCGGAGTACCCATTTAAGGCTGTATACACATATGTCTGACAAGAATTCCTTCATTTATATAGAATATACTGTGTCGGTAGATAAGACCCATTCGGCCTATTTGGTCTGCCCATTCAATAGTCCATTTATGAAAAGTCCATGACCCTATCTTACATGGAGGATAGCCTTATACCTGTCTCTATCTTATATGGAGGATAGCCTTATACCTATCTCTGTCTTATATGGAGGATAGCGTTATACCTATCTCTATCTTATATGAAGGATAGCCTTATACCTATCTCTATCTTACATGGAGGATAGCCTTATACCTGTCTCTATCTTATATGAATGGTAGCCTTATACCTATCTCTATCTTATATGAAGGATAGCGTTATACCTATCTCTATCTTATATGAAGGATAGCCTTATACCTATCCCTATCTTATATGAAGGATAGCCTTATACCTGTCTCTATCTTATATGAAGGATAGCCTTATACCTGTCTCTATCTTATATGAAGGATAGCCTTATACCTATCCCTATCTTATATGAAGGATAGCCTTATGCCTATCTCTATCTTATATGAAGGATAGCCTTATGCCTATCTCTATCTTATATGAAGGATAGCCTTATACCTGTCTCTATCTTATATGAAGGATAGCCTTATACCCGTCTCTATCTTATATGAAGGATAGCCTTATACCCATCTCTATCTTATATGAAGGATAGCCTTATACCTATCCCTATCTTATATGAAGGATAGCCTTATACCTATCCCTATCTTATATGAAGGATAGCCTTATACCTATCTCTATCTTATATGAAGGATAGCCTTATACCTATCCCTATCTTATATGAAGGATAGCCTTATACCTATCCCATGCATGCTTTAACTCCTCAACTGTATTTGCAGTGACCACTTCTGCAGGAAGGCTATTCCATGTATCCACTACTCTCAGTATAGTAATACTTCCTGATATTACTGCAGAAACCTTTCCTCTCTAATATAAAACGATGTCCTCTTGTGGTAGTATTTTCTTCTCTTAAATCTCCTCTCCTCCTTTACCGTGTTGATTCCCTTTACATATATAAAAGTTTCCAACATATTCCGCAGCACTGTACAATGCTTGTCAACACTCAAACTGGTCCCAGTCCCCATTGGGGCTCCCAATCTAAAACCACCTGTCTTTATGTTTCGCAGTGTGATGGGAAACCGACACAAACATGGGGAGAACATACAAACTCTGCAGATGTTGTCCTTGGTGGGCTTCGAACCAAAGACGCCAGTGCTGCAGTGCAACAGTGCTAACCACTGAGCCACCATGCTGCCCATACAAGCCAGGGTCTGTACCTGGATGGGAACATATCATGTAACGGGTCCCATATGGCGCCCTACAGACTGTATTGGGACAAGACTGGCCCTATTGACCTGTGGCCCTTCTCACATAGTTACCTCTGGGCTTCATTGCACTGGATTAAACATTACATGAAACATTTTTCAAGCAGGTACAACCTCACTGGATTGTCAGACATACGTGAGCCGGTGCAACCCAGCTCTTGTAAAAACTACAACTCCCAACATGCACTGACAGCTTACAGCATTGTTCTTGGCTATTATTACAATTACAATGCTGAACAAAATTACTTAACTTTACATCATATTAGGGTTTTAGGTGCGGCTGGTGACGGGGTTAAATTTTTACTTGCCATGGCTTAGCCCTTCCCAAATCAGGGTGCCTCCAGTTGTTGCAAAACTACAACTCCCAGCATGCCCGGACAGCCGTTGGCTGTCCGGGCATGCTGGGAATTGTAGTTTCGCAACAGCTGGAGACACCCTGGTTGGGAAACACTGATCTAAGTCACATCACCTCACAGGGCTGTACGAGTTTTTCGATAGTTTCCAAGAGACACCTTAAAAAAATTTACGGGCACCATGCCTTTCCAAGAATCAAGTTAACCCCTACTCTGCCGAATAGCTGCTCTACCGGTTAAGCATTGACACTGGAACTGTACAACGCTCGGTGAGCCGGGTGCAGAAGTGTGACGGGTTTAACACTTCCTCTGCTGGCAAAAGGGTAAACATTTCGCTGGAATAGGAAGAGGTTTGATAGCGAAAACGATGATCCATGTAACTAGAAACCTGCCTGTCAAAAATGAATACAATGTATAAAAATAATAATAATAATAATAATAAAATAATAAATACAAAATTAATCCTTTATATACATAAATATCTTCTTATAGGGAAAGGGTTCACTAACCTATATGGGCTGTTTCTATGGAAAAAAATAATAATAATAATAATTAACCCTTCATATACATAAACCGCTTATTACTGGAAAAGGGTTCACTAACCTATATGGGCTGTTTCTATGGAAAAAAAAAAATAATTATAATAATAATTAACCCTTCATATACATAAACCACTTATTACTGGAAAAGGGTTCACTAACCTATATGGGGTGCTACTAATGAATAAATAAATAAATAAATGCCCTTATGACCCTTCATATACATAAACAACTTCTGAATGGGAAAGAATTTGCTAACCCATATGGGGTGCTACTATAAAAAAAAAAAAAAAAAAAAATATATATATATATATATATATATATTAACCCTTCATATCCATAAACATCTTCTTAACGGAAAAGGGTTTGTTAACTTATATGGGGTGCTACTATATAGAAAATAAATAAATAAATTATAATTGCTAACTTATATGTTATATACATTATATATATATATATATATATATATATATATATATATATATATATATATATATTAACCCTTCACAGTTGCGACAGATGCAACACTTTCCCCGTATTACAGCATTATTAGTTAACCCTATCGTCCATCGTAGTGAATGGAGATCTGTTAGCCCCTGTAATCCTGTAGTCAGGAATTAATAAATATATTTATTATTAATTATAATACTATTTTATTATTAATTATAATTACATAATATTAATTATAATAATATAATATAATAATAATTAGAATATAATAATAATAATAATAATAATATTAACAAATAATAATAATAAACAATTACAATAATAACAACACAATATAGTATAAATATTTACATAGCACCAGCTTACCCAACCTTGGTGCCCAGAGGTAGCGACAGATGGTACAAATTCTACGCAGAACCATTAAAAAAAAAAAAAAAAACACTCCGTTAACCCTTCTTCAGCTACAACTGGTGGATAAAGTGCTTGGGCTGGGAATCCCTTTGTTATGTCACAGTGCTGCTGCTGCTGCTGCTACTACTACTATCACCACCCCCTTCACTTATATAGTGCCAGCATGGACAAACTGGATACTCAAAGGCAGAGAGAGAGGTGGTACAAGGTTTAGTTAACCCTTTCACAATTCAGCTCTGTGGCGTAGAATGGACGATGTAGCTAGTTAACCCCTTTTTTTCTATACCACTAATGCATACTGTTGCCAAGTGAGGTCTAAATACAAGTAAAACTGAAGTAGGTACCCAAGGTGTAGCGACAGGTGGCAAATCCCCAAGCGGAACTACGGAATAACGTCGGTATATAAAAGTTTGCTCTTTTAACCCTTTCTATGTCACCATAGTGCAAGAGTTATAGACTAGGCTGTGTTGCTTGAATCATATCCTATAAAAGTGGTTTCAATACTGCACGCCTTCAGCTATTGCAAAACTACAACCCCCAGCATGCCCGGACAGCCAGGTAGTTGTAGTTTTGCAACATCTGGAGGTGCACAATTTGAAGAACAACTTTATAGGATATTTTAGTTACGTAGTGATGGGAGTTGAATTTTTTTTAAACAGCTGGAGGTGCACTATTTGGAGACCAATGTTATAGGATAGCATTCAAGAAACCTAGTGCTGGGAGTTGTAGTTTTGCAACAGCTGGAGGCACACAGTTTGGAGACCACTGTCCTATAATCATATAGCACCGAAAGGGAAAGAGCGTAACACAACAGATAACACACAACAAACCAATACCAACCAATACGCCTACTAACTAATACGCCGTTGGCTGTCCGGGCATGCTGGGAGCTGTAGTTTTGCAACATCTGGAGGTGCACAATTTGGAGAACACAGTTATAGGATATTTTAGTTACATAGTGCTGGAAGTTGTATTTTTTGAAACAGCTGGAGGTGCACTATTTGGAGACCAGTGTTATAGGATAGCATTCAAGTAACCTAGTGCTGGGAGCTGTCGTTTTGCAACAGCTGGAGGCACACAGTTTGGAGACCACTGTCCTATAATCATATAGCACCGAAAGGGAAAAGAGCGTAACACAACAGATAACATCCAACAAACCAATATCAACCAATACGCCTACTAACTAATACGCCGTTGGCTGTCCAGGCATGCTGGGAGTTGTAGTTTTGCAACATCTGGAGGTGCACAATTTGGAGACCACCGTTACACAATATTTTAGTTACGTAGTGCTGGGAGTTGTATTTTTTGAAACAGCTGCAGGTGCACTATATGGAGACCAATGTTATAGGATAGCATTCAAGTAACCTAGTGCTGGGAGTGGTCATTTTGCAACAGCTGGAGGAACACAATTTGGAGACCACTGTCCTATAATCATACAGCACCGAAAGGGAAAAGAGCGCAACACAACAGATAACACCCAACAAACAAATACCAACTAATACGCCTACTAACTAATACGCCTACTAAGAGGTTCTTACGATCTACATTCGGTTTACATGATACAGACAGTCAATAAAAGATTGGCCACGAGTCCAACACTTACCAGAGGTCTACGCGTCTTCTCCCTTCAAGTCACTTTTCGCTAGTTACTTAGTATCTGGGTCGCTTCCGTAGACGTGAGGCGCATCGACAGCCCCCAAGACATCGATCAAATATCTTCCTCATGAGCGGATAGAAAGAGGAAACGACATGCGGGGCGTAGGCATCCAAACACTCTAGTAACAATAATAAATAATAGTGATACAAAGTTCACAGAGCTGTATTCAGAGACTGAGCCTCGTCCAAGGCTGGCTGCATACAGGCAATGCTGAGCCGCTGTCAATCACCATAGTGAGCACTTTGCATAGTAAGGAGGAGATAGCAAGGCAGCACACTAATGTAATATTACAATAGAGCACACCATGCTGCCAGGAAGGGGGAGGCGGACGGGCTTTAGGAAATAAGCACCTATTTATAGCATTGCACGATAGACTCTTAAAGGGCTCCTTCCGTTTATTTTACAAATAACGTACGATAAATTTCGCTTCGAATCTCCAGCGCACGTTGGCAGCACCGGAGTAGTTTCCTGGTTCTAGTGCATGTTCTTCTCCAGTATAGATTAGCCTTGGTGCATTCCACCGAGTAAGTAGTAAGAGGGTGGAGATGGAGAAGGGGAGTGGATGGAGCAGGGGAGTTGCATAGGGTTCTCGTACTAGCAGTGATATTTAATACAGTCATCTAAGAAAAAGAAGAAGAAGAAGCTGTTCCTGTTCCCCATGGAAGGCTCCCTCTAGTGACTTTTTTTCTTTTTTTTTCTAAGAGCCGAGGAATGTGCTCTCGATTCACCCAAAGTGCAAGAAAAAATGCAAACGTGTTACACACAAAAAAAAAAGTGCACAAAGGATGCGGTCTATCGCAAGTTACATTACTATGTAACTATGGAGAAGGGGAGTGAATGGAGCAGGGGAGTTGCATGGGGATCTCGTATTAGCAGTGATATTTAATACAGTCATCTAAGAAAAAGAAGAAGAAGAAGCTGTTCCTGTTCCCCATGGAAGGCTCCCTCTAGTGACTTTTTTTTTCTTTTTCTAAGAGCCGAGGAATGTGCTCTCGAATCACCCAAAGTGCAAGAAAAAATGCAAACGTGTTACACTAAAACAAACATGCACAAAGGATGCGGTCTATCAAAAGCCCTTCTCCGACAGGAGAGAGGCCCCCCAACAAACCTTACCCTTCGCCTCCGGACCAAAAGGTACCTGCGAGGTTCCAGGTTCCATGTCCCTTTTTGCCAAAGCTACTAAGGGACCCAGCATCCTCCTTGGCATTACCCAAGGTATCTGCCCTCAGAGCCGTAAATGGTTGGTACCCTGCCCATGCAGGAGTACCCAGGGTTTTTGCAGGGAGGTGTGGAACCTAATGGCCACACACAACTTTCCTAGACACACAACACGCAAAAAGTGACACAGTGAACAAAAATAAATAAATTGTTGGTTTTGGTTTCCAACTCCTCTGAGCTGTCGGGAAAAAATCCACAACAATACAACAAATTCGGGTTGGAAACCTTAATAAATACGTGGGAAAGCTCAGAAATGTCGGGTAATGCCCCTTTTTCGGGTTTGGGAGAATCCACATCGGGTCCGTCGGGAAAAAATGTAGGATTGTGTCGCAGACTGGCGCACGATGTCTGCGACATGGCGCAGACAAAGATGCGACAAAAAAACCCGACAAAAGAGGTCGGGTTTAGAATAGTAAATGAGGGCCAATGTGGTGTAGTTATACCTCTGCATCGCTGGTATCCACGCCAGTGGCCATCTGGGATATCCTTCTTTTTGGATCTTATCCACATCCCTGCATCATTATTCAGCTGACCGAAAGGCATCTGGACAGGACCCTTGGCTGCTGACCTCCATGACCATTGCAAGTCTACACGCCTGCTGAGGTAGGTCAGGTAGGTATCTGGTAAGCTCCCAATTTTTTCTGCGCACATTGAAGCTCTGTTAAAACACCTACACTAGGAGCGCACATTGTTTTTCTTTCTATTTTATTCATTTACTAAGGTGAAGAGATCATGGTGCCAGTGCTTCAACTCAGTGAGCCAATACACCCAGCGAGTTTCGGCACATCGGGGTCACCACTCCCCGAGGCACTAAAGTACCTCAGCTCTAGACCCTCTTGGCCTCATGGCGAGACCCGGAGGAAACAGGTCACATCAGGGCAGCCGTTGAGCTGGTTGGGCACCAGCCCCGGAACGCTCCTCCATGCAGCCATCCATTCCTACCAGTGGACTGTCTGATAAGAACAGAAACTACACTTAATCTTAGCCAAAAGGCCGAGAAGCGATTAGTGATCCGCATGTAAAGATCACAGATGTTTAGTTAAAACAATGTAACAACAGGCATTTAAATCACATGTTGCAGCTTGTAGGCTACATGTGGGAAATGTAGGGAGAAGCACTATGCAAATGTAAGGGAGTCGTTCGTCTTGAAAGGTTGTAGCGAAAGTAGCATCGCTGGCAGAATAATGTCACTTGGGACGGAGGGTCTGGTTTGGGGTGTGTTCACACGTTCAGGTTTTTAATTGCAATTGTGGAATATAAAGCAAGGAGTAAATAAGAAACATATATATTGTCCCCTATCACTGTAGCTCAGTGTTCCCCAACCAGGGTCCCCCCAGCTGTTGCAAAACTACAACTCCCAGCATGCCCGGACAGCCGAAGGCTGTCCGGGCATGCTGGGAGTTGTAGTTTTCCAACAGCTGGAAGCACCTTGGTTGGGAAACACTGCTAAATTGTCCCTGTAGATTGTAATCCCTTGCAGACAGGCTTCTCTCCTCCTCTATATCAGTCTGTAACATTCATTGTTCCTGCATTTGTAATATGTATTTTAACCCCTACTAAATGTAAAGTGCCCTGGAACCAAGGCCTATATAAATAAATAAATCAATAAATACAGAAATAAGTAATACATAATAACAAGAACAATAATAATTATTATTAATAATAATAAAAAGAAAGACTGTAGAGTGTCCTCTTTTCAAATCCATTCTTGTATTCTTGTCTTTGCATTCAGTATTTTTTTTTTACAAAAAACCTGAAGGTTTACAACACGGCCTTATGAAGACGTGTATAAAGTGCCACATATCTGAGCAACGTCTGCAAAGAATTCTTTAAGGGAGCTACTCTACGTGGTTCTTTGTGACTTGTTTAAACAAAACGAAAAAGGCATTAACAAGAATGGTTGTAAAACATGTTATTTTTGTTTTTTTGTTTTTTTCAAAAAGCTGTTTTTTTAAATGTGTTTTATAAATGCATTTTATTGTGTTTTTAAATGCATTATAAGAATGCTACCCTCTTGAGACCATGTTCACACGACAACATTTCCCAGGGGAACTTAGTGAAAAACTCTGCTCAGAAATTCCGTTGCAGCAGAATCCCATTTCTTTCAATTTCTACGATGGAAACATCTGTCGTGAAAATCCTAATTCTGACCTTTGAATTTTGTAAACATTTTAATCTATCTTTCATGTAACAACACGGAAGAAATGATACAGAGCGCACAATCTGTAGAATAGTGTTTAATGTTGTGTCCCCTCAAAATAAACCAACACTGCCAGTAATGTCTAAACTTTGGCACAAAAGTGAATGCACCCCTTAGTGGAAATGTCTTAGGGTACGTTCACACGAGCGGATCCTCAGCGCGTATTACGCTGCAGATCCGCCACTGAAGGACCGTTGTATGCTGCCTTTACAGGTACATGCTCGGAGCAGCAATCCGCCGCTACTAGCAGACACTGCGATGTGCGAGTTGCCGTGCGCATGCGCAGTATACTCGCACATCGCGGCCTAGCTCATAGAGCAGAGGGAGCAGGCACGATGTGTGCGAGTACACCGCGCATGCGCAGCAACTCCCACATCGCTTCAGTGTGTCTGCTTGTTGCGGCGGATTGCCGCTCCGAGCAGGCACCTGTAAAGGCATCATAAAGAGGTCCTTCAGCGGTGGATCCGCAGGATAAAATATGCTGGAGTTCTGCTTGGAGGGTGCGTTCACACGAGCGTAGTTTTGCTGCAGATCTGCTGCTGCAGATTTTGCTGCCCATTGATTTTAATAGATAGATAAATCTGCTGAAGCAAATCTGCAGCAGATCTGCAGCAGAAAATACACACGTGTGAACGCACCCTAAGGCTGGGTTCACATATGTCCGGCACCGGAGAGAAACTGATGCTAGAACTGATCCCATTTATTTGAATGGGACAGTTCACAATTATTCAGTGTCTCAATTTTGATGCCGGATGGTTGGATACGCCGGAGGGCAATGGACAGAGGAACACAATGGCTAATTTTAGACATTTCTACATGAACTGACCAGCTGGTCTGTTTGGACATGGTCCAAGGGCCTGGTCGAGTAAAGGGCCTGCCCCCGCCGCTACTGGGGATACAGGACACAGAGTATGGCATCCTGCCGAAACACGTCCTGTTTCCTGTTATACTTGATATGTGAATAAAGATTCACCTTATTACAGCTATTTGGTAAGTGCTGGGCCACTTCTCATGCACATACACCACCTCTGTTTACGAAAGTGCTGACTATTATATCCTAAATTAGCTGCATATGTGGCCTACACTAAGAGGAGACGTGACCTCCACCCTCGCCGCGCAGTGAGGGTGCTGATGTCACTCATCGGCGCCTGAACTGTGGAAGCTAAAGAACGTGGCCCCGCAGAAGCACAGAGGAGATCGCTGCGTGGGACAGTTGAGTATCTGTTTTTATTTATTTTTTTTCCATTTTTTTACTTCAACTGGGAGGGCATACCTTGCTGCTCCCCACATACCTGGCTGCCACCATTGCCCCCACATACCTGAATGCCACCATTGCCCCACATACCTGGCTGTCCCCACTGCCCCCACATACCTGACTGCCACCATTGCCCCTACATACCTGGCTGCCCCCACATACCTGGCTGCCCCCACTGACCCCACATACCTGGCTGCCCCCACTGCCCCCCAATACCTGGCTCCCCCCCCCCCCACATACTTGGCTGCTCCCACATACCTGGCTGCTTAACCTGGGCCACATACCTTGCTGCCTAAACTGGCCCACAAACCCTGCTGCCTAACCTGGCACACACACCTGGCTGCCTAACTACCTACCTACATACCTGGCAGCTTACGTACCTAGCTAGCTACCGCTACATACCTGGATACCTAAATACCTAATTACATGCCTATCTACATACCTGGCTATCCAACTACCTAGCTACTCTGTTCACTGGTTTGATGGAATAAACCTTCACCTTTTGACACGATTTTCGCTTGTGTGCTGCTGCTTCTTGAAAATTCAACTACCTAGCTAGCTACCTACCTACCTACATGCCTGACTACCAACCTACCTGGCTAGTTACCTAAATACATAGTTAGCTCTGGCTACATTCCTACCTGCCCTTTTCTGTGCAGGATGGGGATGTGGTGAGGGTGTGATGAGGGCAGATGAAATTACCCAAGGGGATGATGGCATTAACCCCTTGTGTTCTTGATGCCAGGGCATGGCTTTATCTCTACACCACCCGAAGGTATACCGCTGAATCCTGGGCTAGGCACGGGGGCAAATAATGACTCTGATGCCAAGTCACGGAACAACAGCGGCATTACTGAGTCAGACAGGTGTAACAGTCTATACAGCTTGGCTAGGCCCAAGGGGGTGACCAGTGACTTCAGGGACCACAGGGCTTGCTGGGACTTGTAGTGGACTTTGACAGTTTGATGCAGGGCCACACTGACTTGACACAGACTTATCTTGACTGACTTGACTAGGACTCACTAGACAGACTTCACCCCGTTTGTAGCTTTCCAAATTTTGACGTTCACCTGTCGGGGAGTGGACTTTTGGATGTGTGGCTGCGTGGTAGACTTCAGGCCTCCTCAGGACACCAGACACTCTCTCCAGACTTGACCTTACTGCAACTCAGCTAAGCAGGAAAAAAGACTGAACTAGCTCCACCCAGGGTTTATATGGGGGAGACTCTGGAGGGGTCCCATAGGTCACCCTGTAGGTCACATGGTCACTGGTACCTTCCGGGGTTACAATCACATGACAACAGTACTTACAGGCATAGAAAAATTATGTACATTGCATTGGATAACACATACATTATTTAACTATTCAGGGCACACAGGTGAAGGGGAGGCCCAAGGGTCACAGAATGGAGTCTGCCTGACAGGGCAGCAATGGTACAGGGGTGCAACTCCTGTACTGGGCCATCACAGGGAGATTGTGTAGAGGAGGGGGGGGGGGCGGCACTGGAAAAATGCAGAGCCCAGCATGTTTGTCCTGCAGATGATGTCAAGAGATGAGTTTTGTATGGAAGAAGTCCTCATGGTGGTCTGATCCGGACGGAGAAGAAAAGGAAAGAGAATGCCTCTGATCAGAAAATAAGTTTCTGAGTTCTCTAGATGTAGTTGTAATCATTCATATGGTGTATATATCCTGTGTACAGATGGTATCTACCTTTATATGGTACCGTAAATAATCACTTATATGGTGTATAAATCCTGTGTACAGATGGTCTCTTCCTATATATGTTTCTGTATATAATCACTTATATGGTATACAGATCCTGTGGAAAGCTAGTATCTACCACTATATGGGCACTGTATGGCACTGGTCTGTGTATAGTGGCTTTATTCAGTACAGTATGGCGGAATTATCAGTTATTGTGTGGTGGTATATATTCCCTCCTTGTATACCGGTATTATTGGTCATGGAAAATTATCCTTCCTATATTAACATGTTTTATATACATATAATTTTATTTTTTGTGTAGGGGTTGGGCATAAGGAGGGATTTGGGTGGAATAAGATCATGACAGAGGTGTGGCCAGGAGAGGAGTCTCGCAGGGGGCCCTTGCTTTATTTGGTCCGGGGGTCCTGAGTGTTGTCAGTCCGCTCCTGTGTGTACTCACTATTGTTGCCAAGATTTAGACATTAATGGCTTTGTTAGGAGATGAGGTATCTCTATACAGAGTGCACGGCTTATTCCATCTGATCCTAGTTTCGGTTATTTGTATGTTCAGCTCATTAGCCAGTAGTGTACTTCATTCCTTTCTCATGTCTCCATGATGTACAGTATTCACATTATCATTGAGGTGTACACTCCATACTATTTTTTCTATTCTGAGACCTCGGATTACAGTGTGAACATTATTGTGAGTTTACCCCTACATTTTCTTCTTGTATTTCTGCTCTGCCATTTTCCTTTGCTACTTAAATTTTAATATTGTATGTGTTTTCTATATGTTCAATAAATATTGTTTTCTTGAATGTTCTTGATATCCTGTGGCCTTTGTTTTGGTGAATATTAATGACTGTGTTGCATTATTTTGAGGGGACACAACATTAAACACTGTTATACTTGCTGTGCATTCACTAATTTACATTGTAGCAGAGGGTCATTTCTTCAGGGAAAGATAGAATCAAATATCTACAAAATTGCAAGGCCAGAATTTGGATTTCCAAGGCAGTTGTTTCCACCGCAGATATTGAAAGAAATGGGGTTCTGCTGCAACAGAATTTCCAAGCTGAATTTTTCTGCTAAAATCCTTTATAAATTTTAAAAGATGTAAGGCGTGGACTCACTTATGGGAGATACTGTATATATGATGTGAGGGGTGGACTCACTTATGGGATATACTGTATATATGATGTGAGGGGTGGACTCACTTATGGGAGATACTGTATATATGATGTGAGGGGTGGACTCACTTATGGGAGATACTGCATATAATGTGAGGGGTGGACTCACTTATGGGAGATACTGTATATAATGTGAGGGGTGGACTCACTTATAGAATATACTGTATATAATGTGAGGGGTGGACTCACTTATGGGAGATACTGTATATATAATGTGAGGGGTGGAGTCACTTATGGGAGATAGTGTATATAATGTGAGGGGTGGACTCACTTATGGGAGATACTGTATATATAATGTGAGGGGTGGACTCACTTATGAGATATACTGTATATATAATGTGAGGGGTGGGCTCACTTATGGGAGATACTGTATATATAATGTGAGGGGTGGACTCACTTATAGAATATACTGTATATAATGTGAGGGGTGGACTCACTTATGGGAGATACTGTATATATGATGTGAGGGGTGGTATCACTTATGGGAGATACTGTATATATAATGTGAGGAGTGGACTCACTTATGGGAGATACTGTATATATAATGTGAGGGGTGGAGTCACTTATGGGAGATACTGTATATAATGTGATGGGTGGACTCACTTATGGGAGATACTGTATACATAATGTGAGGGGTGGAGTCACTTATGGGAGATACTGTATATATAATGTGAGGGGTGGACTCACTTATGGGAGATACTGTATATAATGTGAGGGGTGGACTCACTTATGGGAGATACTGTATATATAATGTGAGGGGTGGACTCACTTATGGGATATACTGTATATAATGTGAGGGGTGGACTCACTTATGGGATATACTGTATATATAATGTGAGGGGTGGACTCCCTTATGGGAGATACTGTATATAATGTGAGGGGTGGACTCCCTTATGGGATATACTGTATATATAATGTGAGGGGTGGACTCACTTATGGGATATACTGTATATAATGTGAGGGGTGGACTCACTTATGGGAGATACTGTATATAATGTGAGGGGTGGACTCACTTATGGGATATACTGTATATAATGTGAGGGGTGGACTCACTTATGGGAGATACTGTATATATAATGTGAGGGGTGGAGTCCCTTATGGGAGATACTGTATATAATGTGAGGGGTGGACTCCCTTATGGGAGATACTGTATATATAATGTGAGGGGTGGAGTCACTTATGGGAGATACTGTATATATAATGTGAGGGGTGGACTCACTTATGGGAGATACTGTATATAATGTGAGGGGTGGACTCACTTATGGGAGATACTGTATATATAATGTGAGGGGTGGACTCACTTATGGGAGATACTGTATATATGATGTGAGGGGTGGAGTCACTTATGGGAGATACTGTATATAATGTGAGGGGTGGACTCACTTATGGGAGATACTGTATATATAATGTGAGGGGTGGACTCACTTATGGGAGATACTGTATATATGATGTGAGGGGTGGACTCACTTATGGGAGATACTATGTATATAATGTGAGGGGTGGACTCACTTATGGGATATACTGTATATATAATGTGAGGGGTGGACTCCCTTATGGGAGATACTGTATATAATGTGAGGGGTGGACTCCCTTATGGGATATACTGTATATATAATGTGAGGGGTGGACTCCCTTATGGGAGATACTGTATATAATGTGAGGGGTGGACTCCCTTATGGGAGATACTGTATATATAATGTGAGGGGTGGAGTCACTTATGGGAGATACTGTATATATAATGTGAGGGGTGGAGTCACTTATGGGATATACTGTATATATAATGTGAGGGGTGGACTCACTTATGGGAGATACTGTATATAATGTGAGGGGTGGACTCACTTATGGGAGATACTGTATATATAATGTGAGGGGTGGAGTCACTTATGGGATATACTGTATATATAATGTGAGGGGTGGACTCACTTATGGGAGATACTGTATATAATGTGAGGGGTGGACTCACTTATGGGATATACTGTATATAATGTGAGGGATGGACTCACTTATGGGAGATACTGTATATATAATGTGAGGGGTGGACTCACTTATGGGAGATACTGTATATATAATGTGAGGGGTGGACTTACTTATGGGAGATACTGTATATATGATGTGAGGGGTGGACTCACTTATGGGAGATACTGTATATATGATGTGAGGGGTGGACTCACTTATGGGAGATACTGTATATATAATGTGAGGGGTGGACTCACTTATGGGATATACTGTATATATAATGTGAGGGGTGGACTCACTTATGGGATATACTGTATATAATGTGAGGGGTGGACTTACTTATGGGAGATACTGTATATATAATGTGAGGGGTGGACTCACTTATGGGAGATACTGTATATATAATGTGAGGAGTGGAGTCACTTATGGGAGATACTATATATATAATGTGAGGGGTGGACTCACTTATGGGAGATACTGTATATATAATGTGAGGGGTGGACTCACTTATGGGAGATACTGTATATAATGTGAGGGGTGGACTCACTTATGGGAGATACTGTATATAATGTGAGGGGTGGGCTCACTTATGGGATATACTGCTGTATATAATGTGAGGGGTGGACTCCTCACTTATGGGAGATACAGTATATATAATGTGAGGGGTGGACTCACTTATGGGAGATACTGTATATATAATGTGAGGGGTGGAATCACTTATGGGAGATACTGTATATATAATGTGAGGGGTGGACTCACTTATGGAAGATACTGTACATAATGTGAGCGGTGGACTCACTTATGGGAGATACTGTATATATAATGTGAGGGGTGGACTCACTTATGGGAGATACTGTATATATAATGTGAGGGGTGGACTCACTTATGGGAGATACTGTACATAATGTGAGCGGTGGACTCACTTATGGGATATACTGTATATAATGTGAGGGGTGGACTCACTTATGGGAGATACTGTATATATATTGTGAGGGGTGGACTCACTTATGGGAGATACTGTATATATAATGTGAGGGGTGGAGTCACTTATGGGAGATACTGTATATATAATGTGAGGGGAGGACTCACTTATGGGAGATACTGTATATAATGTGAGGGGTGGAGTCACTTATGGGAGATACTGTATATAATGTGAGGGATGGACTCACTTATGGGAGATACTGTATATAATGTGAGGGGTGGACTCACTTATGGGAGATACTGTATATATAATGTGAGGGGTGGACTCACTTATGGGAGATACTGTATATATAATGTGAGGGGTGGACTCACTTATGGGATATACTGTATATATAATGTGAGGGGTGGACTCACTTATAGGAGATACTGTATATATAATGTGAGGGGTGGACTCACTTATGGGAGATACAGTATATATAATGTGAGGGGTGGAGTCACTTATGGGAGATACAGTATATATAATGTGAGGGGTGGACTCACTTATGGGAGATACTGTATATATAATGTGAGGGGTGGAATCACTTATGGGAGATACTGTATATATAATGTGAGGGGTGGACTCACTTATGGGAGATACTGTATATATAATGTGAGGGGTGGACTCACTTTTGGGATATACTGTATATATAATGTGAGGGGTGGAGTCACTTATGGGAGATACTGTATATATAATGTGAGGGGTGGACTCACTTATGGGAGATACTGTATATATAATGTGAGGGGTGGACTCACTTATGGGAGATACTGTACATAATGTGAGCGGTGGACTCACTTATGGGATATACTGTATATAATGTGAGGGGTGGACTCACTTATGGGAGATACTGTATATATATTGTGAGGGGTGGACTCACTTATGGGAGATACTGTATATAATGTGAGGGGTGAACTCACTTAAGGGAGATACTGTATATAATGTGAGGGATGGACTCACCTATGGGAGATACTGTATATATAATGTGAGGGGTGGAGTCACTTATGGGAGATACTGTATATATAATGTGAGGGGAGGACTCACTTATGGGAGATACTGTATATAATGTGAGGGGTGGAGTCACTTATGGGAGATCCTGTATATATAATGTGAGGGGTGGACTCACTTATGGGAGATACTGTATATAATGTGAGGGGTGGACTCACTTATGGGATATACTGTATATATAATGTGAGGGGTGGACTCACTTATGGAAGATAATGTATATAATGTGAGGGGTGGACTCACTTATGGGAGATACTGTATATATAATGTGAGGGGTGGACTCACTTATAGGAGATACTGTATATATAATGTGAGGGGTGGAGTCACTTATGGGAGATACTGTATATATAATGTGAGGGGTGGACTCACTTATGGGAGATACTGTATATATAATGTGAGGGGTGGACTCACTTATGGGAGATTCTGTATATATAATGTGAGGGGTGGACTCACTTATGGGAGATACTGTATATAATGTGAGGGGTGGACTCACTTATGGGAGATACTGTATATATAATGTGAGGGGTGGAGTCACTTATGGGATATACTGTATATAATGTGAGGGGTGGAATCACTTATGGGATATACTGTATATATAATGTGAGGGGTGGACTAACTTATGGGAGATACTGTATATATAATGTGAGGGGTGGACTCACTTATGGGAGATACTGTATATATAATGTGAGGGGTGGACTCACTTATGGGATATACTGTATATATAATGTGAGGGGTGGACTAACTTATGGGAGATACTGTATATATAATGTGAGGGGTGGACTCACTTATGGGAGATACTGTATATATAATGTGAGGGGTGGACTCACTTATGGGATATACTCTATATATAATGTGAGGGGTGGACTCACTTATGGGAGATACTGTATATAATGTGAGGGGTGGACTCACTTATGGGAGATAATGTATATAATGTGAGGGGCGGAGTCACTTATGGGAGATACTGTATATATAATGTGAGGGGTGGACTCACTTATGGGAGATACTGTACATATAATGTGAGGAGTGGACTCATTTATGGGAGATACTGTATATATAATGTGAGGGGTGGACTCACCTATGGGAGATACTCTATATATAATGTGAGGGGTGGACTCACTTATGGGATATACTGTATACATAATGTGAGGGGTGGAGTCACTTATGGGAGATACTGTATATATAATGTGAGGGGTGGACTCACTTATGGGAGATACTGTATATATAATGTGAGGGGTGGACTCACCTATGGGAGATACTGTATATAATGTGAGGGGTGGACTCACTTATGGGATATACTGTATATATAATGTGAGGGGTGGACTCACTTATGGGAGATACTGTATATAATGTGAGGGGTGGACTCACTTATGGGAGATACTGTATATAATGTGAGGAATGGAGACACTTATGGGATATACTGTATATATAATGTGAGGGGTGGACTCACTTATGGGATATACTGTATATAATGTGAGGGGTGGACTCACTTATGGGAGATACTGTATATAATGTGAGGGGTGGAGACACTTATGGGATATACTGTATATATAATGTGAGGGGTGGACTCACTTATGGGAGATACTGTATATATAATGTGAGGGGTGGACTCACTTATGGGAGATACTGTATATAATGTGAGGGGTGAACTCACTTATGGGAGATACTGTATATAATGTGAGGGATGGACTCACTTATGAGAGATACTGTATATATAATGTGAGGGGTGGACTCACTTATGGGAGATACTGTATATATAATGTGAGGGGTGGATTCACTTATGGGAGATACTGTATATATAATGTGAGGGGTGGACTCACCTATGGGAGATACTCTATATATAATGTGAGGGGTGGACTCACTTATGGGAGATACTGTATATATAATGTGAGGGGTGGACTCACTTATGGGAAATACTGTATATATAATGTGAGGGGTGGAGTCACTTATGGGAGATACTGTATATATAATGTGAGGGGTGGACTCACTTATGGGAGATACTGTATATAAAATGTGAGGGGTGGACTCACTTATGGGAGATACTGTATATATAATGTGAGGGGTGGACTCACTTATAGGAGATACTGTATATGTAATGTGAGGGGTGGAGTCACTTATGGGAGATACTGTATATATAATGTGAGGGGTGGAGTCACTTATGGGAGATACTGTATATAATGTGAGGGGTGGACTCACTTATGGGAGATACTGTATATATAATGTGAGGGGTGGACTCACTTATGGGAGATACTGTATATAATGTGAGGGGTGGACTCACTTATGGGAGATACTGTATATATAATGTGAGGGGTGGAGTCACTTATGGGAGATACTGTATATAATGTGAGGGGTGGACTCACTTATGGGAGATACTGTATATAATGTGAGGGGTGGACTCACTTATGGGATATACTGTATATATAATGTGAGGGGTGGACTCACTTATGGGATATACTGTATATAATGTGAGGGGTGGAGTCACTTATGGGAGATACTGTATATATAATGTGAGGGGTGGACTCACTTATGGGAGATACTGTATATATAATGTGAGGGGTGGACTCACCTATGGGAGATACTCTATATATAATGTGAGGGGTGGACTCACTTATGGGAGATACTGTATATATAATGTGAGGGGTGGACTCACTTATGGGAAATACTGTATATATAATGTGAGGGGTGGAGTCACTTATGGGAGATACTGTATATATAATGTGAGGGGTGGACTCACTTATGGGAGATACTGTATATATAATGTGAGGGGTGGACTCACTTATGGGAGATACTGTATATATAATGTGAGGAGTGGACTCACTTATGGGAGATACTGTATATATAATGTGAGGGGTGGACTCACCTATGGGAGATACTCTATATATAATGTGAGGGGTGGACTCACTTATGGGATATACTGTATATATAATGTGAGGGGTGGAGTCACTTATGGGAGATACTGTATATATAATGTGAGGGGTGGAGTCACTTATGGGAGATACTGTATATAAAATGTGAGGGGTGGACTCACTTATGGGAGATACTGTATATAATGTGAGGGGTGGACTCACTTATAGGAGATACTGTATATGTAATGTGAGGGGTGGAGTCACTTATGGGAGATACTGTATATATAATGTGAGGATTGGACTCACTTATGGGAGATACTGTATATAATGTGAGGGGTGGACTCACTTATGGGAGATACTGTATATAATGTGAGGGGTGGAGTCACTTATGGGATATACTGTATATATAATGTGAGGGGTGGACTCACTTATGGGATATACTGTATATAATGTGAGGGGTGGACTCACTTATGGGATATACTGTATGTAATGTGAGGGGTGGATTCACTTATGGGAGATACTGTATATATGATGTGAGAAGCGGACTCACTTATGGGCAATACTGTATATATAATGTGAGGAGTGGACTCACTTATGGGAGATACTGTATATAATGTGAGGGGTGGACTTACTTATGGGAGATACTGTATATAATGTGAGGGGTGGACTCACTTATGGGAGATACTGTATATATAATGTGAGAGGTGGAGTCACTTATGGGAGATACTGTATATATAATGTGAGAGGTGTAGTCACTTATGGGATATACTGTATATAATGTGAGGGGTGGACTCACTTATGGGAGATACTGTATATATAATGTGAGGGGTGGACTCACTAATAGAAGATACTGTATATATAATGTGAGAGGTGGACTCACTTATGGGAGATACTGTATATATAATGTGAGGGGTGGACTCACTTATGGGATATACTGTATATATAATGTGAGCGGTGGACTCACTTATGGGAGATACTGTATATATAATGTGAGGGGTGGACTCACTTATGGGAGATACTGTATAGAAAATGTGAGGGGTGGACTCACTTATCGAAGATACTGTATATAATGTGAGGGGTGGACTCACTTATGGGACATACTGTATATAATGTGAGGGGTGGACTCCTCACTTATGGGAGATACTGTATATATAATGTGAGGGGTGGATTCACTTATGGGAGATACTGTATATATGATGTGAGAAGCGGACTCACTTATGGGCAATACTGTATATATAATGTGAGGAGTGGACTCACTTATGGGAGATACTGTATATAATGTGAGGGGTGGACTTACTTATGGGAGATACTGTATATAATGTGAGGGGTGGACTCACTTATGGGAGATACTGTATATATAATGTGAGAGGTGGAGTCACTTATGGGAGATACTGTATATATAATGTGAGAGGTGTAGTCACTTATGGGATATACTGTATATAATGTGAGGGGTGGACTCACTTATGGGAGATACTGTATATATAATGTGAGGGGTGGACTCACTAATAGAAGATACTGTATATATAATGTGAGAGGTGGATTCACTTATGGGATATACTGTATATATAATGTGAGGGGTGGACTCACTTATGGGATATACTGTATATATAATGTGAGCGGTGGACTCACTTATGGGAGATACTGTATATATAATGTGAGGGGTGGACTCACTTATGGGAGATACTGTATAGAAAATGTGAGGGGTGGACTCACTTATCGAAGATACTGTATATAATGTGAGGGGTGGACTCACTTATGGGACATACTGTATATAATGTGAGGGTGGACTCACTTATGGGAGATACTGTATATAATGTGAGGGGTGGACTCACTTATGGGTGATATTGTCTATATAATGTGAGGGGGGACTCACTTATGGGAGATATTATATATATTGTGAGGTGTGGACTCACTTATGGGAGATACTGTATATATAATGTGAGGGGTGGACTCACTTATGGGAGATACTGTCTATATAATGTGAGGGGTGGACTCACTTATGGGAGATACTGTATATAATGTGAGGGGTGGACTCACTTATTGTTACGCCTAGCGCTCCGGGTCCCCGCTCCTCCCCGGAGCGCTCACGGCGTCTCTCTCCCTGCAGCGCCCCGGTCAGTCCCGCTGACCGGGAGCGCTGCACTGACATGGCCGTCGGGGATGCGATTCGCACAGCGGGACGCGCCCGCTCGCGAATCGCATCCCAGGTCACTTACCCGTCCCGGGCCCCTCCTGTCATGTGCTGGCGCGCGCGGCTCCGCTCTCTAGGGCGCGCGCGCGCCAGCTCTCTGAGACTTAAAGGGCCAGTGCACCAATGATTGGTGCCTGGCCCAATTAGCTTAATTGGCTTCCACCTGCTCCCTGGCTATATCTGATCACTTCCCCTGCACTCCCTTGCCGGATCTTGTTGCCTTGTGCCAGTGAAAGCGTTTAGTGTTGTCCAAGCCTGTGTTACCTGAACTCTTGCTATCCATCTTGACTACGAACCCTTGCCGCCTGCCCCGACCTTCTGCTACGTCTGACCTTGCCTCTGCCTAGTCCTTCTGTCCCACGCCTTCTCAGCAGTCAGCGAGGTTGAGCCGTTGCTAGTGGATACGACCTGGTTGCTACTGCCGCAGCAAGACCATCCCGCTTTGCGGCGGGCTCTGGTGAACACCAGTAGCCTCTTAGAACCGGTCCACCAGTACGGTCCACGCCAATCCCTCGCTGACACAGAGGATCCACTACCTGTGAGCCGAACCGTGACACTTATGGGAGATACTGTATATATAATGTGAGGAGTGGACTCACTTATGGGAGATACTATATATAATGTGAGGGTGGACTCACTTATGGGAGATACTGTATATAACGTGAGGGGTGGACTCGCTTATGGGTGATATTGTCTATATAATATGAGGTGTGAACTCACTTGTGGGAGATACTATATATAATGTGACGGGTGGACTCACTTATGGGTAATACTTTATATATAATATGAGGGGTGGACTCACTTATGGGAGATACTGTATATAATGTGAGGGGTGGACTCACTTATGGGGGATACTGTATATAATGTGAGGGGTGGACTCACTTATGGGAGATACTGTATATCATGTGAGGGGGGACTCACTTATGGGAGATACTGTATATAATGTGAGGGGTGGACTCACTTATGGGAGAAACTGTATATAATGTGAGGGGTGGACACGCTTATGAGAGATACTGCAGGGGGCGGCATATTGCCTGTGCAGCCGATTCAACTGCACAGGGGCCCAGTGTGTGAAGGGCCCCTCCGCCCTTTCATACTAACGCAGTCGGGCCTTAGTCATAACTAGTGTATTCATATTTGTGTAAAGGGGTGTGTGTGTGTCTTGTGGATAGGTATGTGTGTATATCTTGTGAATTGGTGTGTGTATCTTGTGTATAGGTGTGTATGTATCTTGTGTATAGGTGTGTGTGTATCTTGTGTATAGGTGTGTGTATCCTGTGTATAGGTGTGTCTGTATCTTGTGTATAGGTGTGTGTGTGTGTCTTGCGTATAGGTGTGTGTTTTGTGTATAGGTGTGTGTATATTTATATATGTATATATACATACATACACTTGGATGTGTGTGTCTTTGAGAAAGCATACTGTTACGTTATGCGCTCCGGCCGCACATGCTGGCCGTGAGCGCATGGTCCCCTTACCTGCTGCTGCCGACTGGGCTGGGACTCTTATCGCGGGAGGCGCCCGCATGCGAGCCCCAGTTTGTCACTCTCCGGTTGTTTCTCCTGCCTCTGCCTCTCTGCTCCGGCACGGGTGTTTTCGCCCCCTAGGACGCACGTGCGTCGGAGCTTTAAGATTTAAAGGGCCAGTATGCTCATTAGTGTAATTCACCTGTGGCTCATTTATAAATTCCTCCACCCTCCTCACCCTCCTGCCGGATCTTTGTTGCCTTGTGCCTTAGAGAAAGCATTCCTCAGTATTGCCTTGCCGTGTATCTGATCCCTTGCTTTGTGACTTTGACCTTGCTCCTCTGCCGCCTGCCTACTGAACTCCAGCTATGTCTTGACTACGCTTCTGTGCCGCCTGCCCTGACGTTCTGCTATCCAGACTACGAGCTTCCTTATCCCTCCTGTGCCTCGCATCTCCTCAGCCACCTGTGTGGTTGAGCCTTGCCAGGGGTAGCGACCTGGGTGCCGCCTGCTGCAGCAAGTCCATCCCGCTTTGCGGCGGGCTCTGGTGAAAACCAACGGCACCTTAGACTCCGCTCCCTGGTACGGTCCGAGTCATCTGCCACACAGGTCCATCGGATCCACATCCACCGGAGTTCCTGTCTTCAAAAATATGAGTGTTACAGTAAGATCCGACCATGGATCCCGCTGAGGTACCCCTGCCTGAAGTCGCGGATCTTCCCTCCGTTGTGGTACGTCAGTCACAGCAGTTGACCCGACAGGCGCAGCAATTTTCTCAAATTTCAGCCATAATGCAACAGATTTTGGCCTTGCAACAGCAGCAGGTGCCACACTCTCGCCCACTTCCACCTCCAGCTCCTGCAGTGTCTTCTGGCTCCCAGCTATGCCTGCCTTTACCTTCCAAGTATGATGGGGATTCCAAGTCATGCAGAGGCTTTGTTACACAGTGCTCCATGCATCTGGAGCTCATGTCTGAACTGTTTCCGACGGAACGTAAGAAGGTGGCCTTTGTCATCAGTCTACTGTCTGGAATAGCCCTGGCTTGGGCTACACCCCTTTGGGACCATGGTGATGAAGTATCCTCTAATTTGTCAGCCTTCTTGGCAGAATTTCACAGTGTCTTTGAGGAACCCGCACGTGCCTCTTCAGCTGAGACGGCGTTGCTGAACGTCTGTCAGGGGAATTCTACCATTGGTGACTACGTGGTTCAATTCCGCATTATAGCCTCTGAACTTGCCTGGAATGATGAGGCCTTGTGTGCCACATTCAAAAAAGGACTGTCAAGCAGGTTTAAAATGCCCTTGCAGCACCTGATCCTCCATCTTCTTTTACAGAACTTATCCACCTTGCCACACGCATTGATGTGCGTTTTGCTGAAAGACAACAGGAACTGCGCTTAGAGAGGGAACCTGCCCGTCTGATACCCATGTTTCAACGTCCACCTCTTCAGTTTCCTGCGCCTCTTGCCGAAGAGGCTATATAGGGAGATTGTTCTCGTCTTACGGAGAGATCACAACGACGCAATGAGAATTTGTACTTGTATTGTGCTAGCCCGGAGCACTTTCTCAAGGACTGTACAGTTTGCCCACACCTAGGGTACGCGGGAGAGGTGTCCCTGGGACTGAAGATTGAATTCTATGTTATGCCACACTGTACTTCTGAGATTCTTCTTGGCCTTCCTTGGCTGCAACGCCATTCCACGCAACTGGATTGGAGAACTGGTGAAATAATTCGCTGGGGACAATCCTGTAAACATTTTTCCCTCCAACCAGTTCTGCATAAAGTTGTTTCTCGTCTTCCTCCTTTTCCTGGCCTGCCGCCACCTTACCAAGATTTCTCTGATGTTTTCTGCAAGAAAAAGGCTGAGTCTCTGCCTCCACAACGTCCTTACGACTGCCCTATTGATTTTCTGCCTGGTACCACTCCTCCTTGTGGAAGGATATACCCTCAGTTCCTGAGATCAAAGCCATGGCTGAGTATATCCAGGAGACTCTCCAAAAGGGATTTATCCGTAAGTCCTCTTCTCCTGCCGGAGCTGGATTCTTCTTTTTTGGAAAGAAGGATGGCTCACTCTGTCCATGTATTGACTACAGGGGACTTAACAAAATCACGGTCAAGAACCGTTACCCTCTACCTTTAATCTCAGAACTTTTTGACCGTCTACGGGGTGCCAAGGTCTTCTCCAAGTTAGTCTTACGTGGTGCGTATTACCTCATTCATATCCGCAAGGGAGATGAATGGAAAACGTCCTTCAATACTCGTGACGGACATTTTGAGTATCTTGTAATGCCTTTTGGTCTCTACAATGCTCTAACCGTTTTTCAAGAGTTTGTCAATGATATCTTCCATGATCTTCTGTGTTGTCGTATACCTAGATGACATCCTGATCTTCTCCTCCAACCTAGAGGAGCATCGTTCTCATGTTCGTCTGGTTCTTCAGCAACTATGGAAGAATCATCTCTATGCCCAACTGGAGAAATGCCTGTTCGAGAAATCTAGTCCTCTGTTTCTTTGCTACATTGTCTCTCATCAGGGCCTGCAGATGGATCGAGATAAGTTGTCTGCAGTATTGAATTGGCCTTGTCCTTCAGGCCTACGTGCTATTCAATGCTTTCTGGGATTCGCTAACTATTATCGTCAGTTTATCTCACATTTTTCATCCTTGGTTGCTCCTATTGTGGCTCTCACTAAGAAAGCATCTAATCCTAAATCTTGGCCTCAAGAGGCTGAAGAGGTCTTCTCCCGTTTAAAGTCTCCATGCGCCTCTGCTCCCGTGCTTACAAGACCTGATCCGGAGAGGCCCTTTGCTTTGAAGGTTGATGCCGCATCTTTTGGAGCAGGTGCCGTTCTCACTCAGAAAAACGCCAAGGGCAAGAGCGTAACTTGTGGGTTATTCTCCAAGACATTCTCTCCTGCTGAGAGGAATTACTTCATTGGAGATCGTGAACTTCTCGCTATCAAGCTAGCTTTGGAGAAATGGCGACATTTATTGGAAGGTTCTTCTCATCCGGTAAGCATCTACTCCGACCATCAGAATCTTCTATACCTTCAGTTTGCTCAGCGTTTGAACCCCTGCCAGGCAAGATGGTTTGTTTCTAGGTTCAACTTCTTCATTCACTTCCGTCCAACAGACAACATCAGGGCTGATGCTCTCTCCAGATCCTCTGACGTCATTGATTTGGACCCCACGCCTAGGCATATTATTCCTCCTGACCATTTGATTCCTGTTGGTCCTGCTGAGATTCAGCAAGTTCCTCCGGGAAAATCCTTTGTGTCTGCCTGATTGAGACGCAAGGTCCTTAAATGGGGTCATTCTTCCTTGATAGCAGGACATCCTGGAATACGCAAGACTCTACTTCTTATTTCCCGGCACTACTGGTGGCCCCATCTTGAATGTGATGTTTCTGATTTTGTTCGGTCCTGTGAAACATGTGCCTCCTCGACTGAGACCTACAGGACTCTTACAGCCTTTACCCATTCCAGAGACTCCCTGGTCCCATAATGCCATGGATTTCATCACCGATTTGCCACCATCTCAAAATAATACTGTCATCTGGGTCGTTGTAGATTCCGTTGTAGATTTCTCTACCAGGTCTTCCTTCTGCCCCGCAGCTGGTGTAGTACTTCTTGTTACATGTCTTTTGTTTACAAGGTCTTCCTCAGCATATTACTTTGGATTGAGGTGTGCAGTTTGTCTCTAAGTTCTGGCAAGCCCTTTGTAACCGTCTGGACATCAATCTGTACTTCTCCTCGGCCTACCACCCTCAGTCCAATGGTCAGATGGAGAGGGTTAATCAAATCCTTGAGATTTATCTTCGGCATTTGTTTCAGCTCGCCAAGATGATTGGGTCAACCTTCTCCACTGGGCTGAATTCTCATGTAATCTCATGCTGTTGACGAGCTGGTCCGTGACTTCTCCACCATCTGGCAACAGACCCGACAACTGTTATCCCAGGCTTCTTCACGCATGAAGGTGCAAGCGGATAAACATAGAAGACCTCCTCCGTCCTTCTTTCCTGGTGACATGGTGTGGCTTTCATCCAAGTACATCCGCTTCATGTTCCCTTTTACAAGCTCGGTCCCCACTACCTTGGTCCCTTCCAGATTCTACAAAAAAATCAATCCTGTCTCCTAAAAACTCAGTCTGCCTGCTACATTACGTATTCCCAATTCCTTCCACGTCTCTCTTGTCATGAACTGGTTTTCTCAGAAGAATCTTGTCCCCACGCCTATCTCCGGCTCTTCTGACATCTGTAAAGTTAAACAGATTCTTGCAACAAAAACTGTGAGAGGTAAACAATTTTTTTTGGTCAAGGGGGTTACGGTCCTGAGGAGAAATCTTGGGAGCCTGAGAATATCCTGGACCGTGGCCTTCTAAGGAGTTTCCTCTCTCGTAAAAGGAGGGGGAGACCAAAGGGGGGGGGGGTACTGTTACGTTATGCGCTCTGGTTGCACACGCTGGCCGTGAATGCATGGTCCCTTTACCTGCTGCTGGTGACGGGACTGGGATTCGCATCGCGGGATGCACCCGCATGGGAGCCCCAGTCGGTCACTCTCCGGGTGTTTCTCCGCCTCTGCCTCTCTGCTCCAGCACGCGTGTCCCCGTCCCCTAGGGAGCTTTAAGATTTAAGCATTTAAGCATGCCGGAGCTTTAAGATTTTAAGGGCCAGTACACTCATTAGTGTAATTCACCTGTGGCTCATTTATAAATTCCTCCACCCTCCTCACTCCCTTGCCGGATCTTTGCTGCCTCGCGCATTAGAGAAAGCGTTCCTCAATAGTGCCTTGCCGTGTATCTGATCCCTTGCTTTGTGACTTTGACCTTGCTCCTCTGCCGCCTGCCTACTGAACTCCTGCTATGTCTTGACTATGCTTCTGTGCCACCTGCCCTGATGTTCTGCTTTCCAGACTACGAGCTGCCTTATCCCTCCTGTGCCTCGCATCTCCTCAGCCACCTGTGTGGTTCAACCTTGCCAGGGGTAGTGACCTGGGTGCCGCCTGCCGCAGCAAGTCCATCCCGCTTTGCGGCGGGCTCTGGTGAAAACCAACGGCACCTTAGACTCCGCTCCCTGGTACGGTCCAAGTCATCTGCCACACAGGTCCAGTGGATCCCCATCCACCGGAGTTCCTGTATTCAGAAATGTGAGTGTTAGACATACTATCCAAAAGTAGCCTTTGAGATCCTTTTTAAAGGGCGATGTGGGTAGCCCCTTCATGCCGTCTTGGCCCTCGACACAAGACTTAGTGTCTAATTAGATCAGACCTGTCATAATTTGCATATCATTTGGAAGTTTTGAAAGGAAGTATGTTCAGGGGGTATCGTTTCTAGGCTCCTGATCATATAGCTAAGCTCCTGCTTATAAGACAATTCAGCAAAAAGTACAGATAGTCAACCAAATAGTAAAAATCCCAGGAACTGAGGGGGAAGGGGTGTAGCAAAAAAGTTAAACCACTGTTGAAATCAGAGCCTCCGGGGTCCCGCGGACTGACCACAAGTGCTGTTTCATACAAGGTTCCATGGTTATTGCTGGAGATTCTATGTGCTCTTTAAATGTAGCCTCAGATATGAGTTTGGCTGGTTTTAGTTTTTTCCTGCTTTTGACTTTTAGTCCACAACATGGAGTAAGAAGGATAATGGGATGGTGATCATGTTCTTCATTTCACAATGACACAGTATATGTTCTTCAATGGGGTTATATATATATGTTCATAAGGGGGGGGGAGGGGTCACACAGTGGTTTGTGACCGTTTTCTCACTCAGCTTGTTTGATCCACTTCTTGCTTTGGCTCAGAAAAAAGTACCAATCTCAATATACAGTTGCAAGAAAAGTATGTGAACCCTTTGGAATTATATGGATTTCTGCACAAATTGGTCATAAAAATGTGATCTGATCTTCATCTAAGTCACAACAATAGACAATCACTGTCTGCTTAAACTAATAACACACAAAGAATTAAATGTTACCATTTTTTTATTGAACACACCATGTAAACATTCACAGTGCAGGTTGAAAAAGTATGTGAACCCCGCCTAGACTAATGACATCTCCAAGAGCTAATTGGAATGAGGTGTCATTTAACTTAAGTCCAATCAATGAGATGAAATTGGAGGTGTGGGTTACAGCTGCCCTGCCCTATAAAAAAAACACTCACCAGTTCTGGGTTTGCTTTTCACAAGAAGCATTGCCTGATGTGAATGATGCTTTGCACAAAAGAGCTCTCAGAAGACCTACGATTAAGAATTGTTGACTTGCATAAAGCTGGAAAGGGTTATAAAAGTATCTCCAAAAGGCTTGCTGTTCATCAGTCCATAGGAAGACAAATTGTCTATAAATGGAGAAAGTTCAGCACTGCTGCTACTCTCCCTAGGAGTGGCTACATCCTGTAAAGATGAGTGCAAGAGCACAGCGCAGACTGCTCAATGAGGTGAAGAAGAATCCTAGAGTGTCTGCTAAAGACTTACAAAAGTCACATGCTAACATCCCTGTTAGCGAATCTACGATGCGTAAAACACTAGACAAGAATGGATTGCATGGGTGGATGCCACAGAGGAAACCACTGCTGTCCAAAAAACATTGGTGCATGTTTACAGTTTGCACAAGAGCACCTGGATGTTCCACAGCAGTACTGGCAAAATATTCTGTGGACAGATTAAACCAAAGTTGAGTTGTTTGGAAGAAACACACAACACTATGTGTGGAGAAAATGAGGCACAGCACACCAACATCAAAACCTCATCCCAACTGTGAAGAATGCTGGTGAGGCATCATGGTTTGGGGCTGCTTTGCTGCGTCAGGGCCTGGACGGATTGCTATCATCGAAGGAAAAATTTATTCCCAAGTTTATCAAGACATTTTGCAGGAGAACATAAGGCCATCTGAAGCTCAACAGAAGATGGGTGTTGCAACAGGACAACGACCCAAAGCATAGAAGTAAATCAGAATGGCTCAGCCCGATTGAGATGCTGTGGCATGACCTCAAGAAAGTGATTCACACCAGACATCCCAAGAATATTGCTGAACTGAAACTGTTCTGTAAAGAGGAATGGTCAAAAATTACTCCCGACCTTTGTGCACGTCTGATCTGCAACAACAGGAAACATTTGGTTGAAGTTATTGCTTCCAAAAGGAGGTTCAGCCAGTTATTAAATCCAAGGGTTCACATTCTTTTTCCACCTGTACTGTGAATGTTTACATGGTGTGTTCAATAAAAACATGGTAAGATTTAATTATTTGTGTATTATTAGTTTAAGCAGACTGTGAGTGTCTATTGTTGTGACTTAGGTTAAGATCAGATCACATTTTATGACCAATTTATGCAGAAATCCATATAACTCCAAAGGGTTCACATACTTTTTCTTGTAACTGTACATACACAGTGTAAATACACAGGAACAGATCAGAAAATTATTAGTCACAGCTTCCTGAAAATGAGAAAGCTACATTCATCTCTTTAATCAAATATTATTTCATTGGTGTAAATGTGACCTCGGCCCAGCTGACTTCCTTTCTTGCCCAGCCCTTATAATGCATTTATTCATCAGGATAATAATACCATATAGACAGGGCTGACGTACAGTAATGGGGACATTCATGAGGGTGACACCCAAGTGGTTTGTCTACACCATGTGTCATATGCAGAGAATTCATAGCGTTGTGTTGATCATGAAGTGATTTAAAGGTAGTGTTCTTACAAAACCAGAAATCTCCAAATGTGGTACATGACGTAGCTACATTGGTTGCATTTTAACCCCTTACTAACAGGGCCAATGTTTTGCGCAGTGCATATTACAATAAAAATTATATTATTAACATGTAAGCCTTTTAAAAAGAAAATGAATATGCTTATAATTGCCCTGTTATGACCCCTATAACTCTTTTATTTTTCCATTTATATATGTCTTAGAGCTCATTGTTTGAGCTGTGATCTGCAGTTTTTATCGGTACCATTTTTGTTTTATTGAAACTTTTTGTGACCAAAGTCAGCAATTTTTGTCATTTATGGTATTCACAGTAAGATCATAAACATTATCTTTTATTACTTCTAACAATTCCACATGCGGCAATACCAAGTAGTATAGATCTTTTCATTTTTATTTATTAACCCCTTAACGCAAAACGACGGGTATATCCGTCGGCTGCTGAAGTGCATTCGCGCAGAGTGACGGGTATACCCGTCGTTCACATAATTGCAGCTGCTGCTGCATCCCGGGGGCTGAACTTTTCACCTCCGGTTGTGTCCGGCAGGTGAGGAATTCGGCTTAACCCATAACGCGATAACTTCACGCATTCCACCATATAAAGGCGGCGTTCATTAAGTGCGCGCTCCCGCGACGCTGATCGGGTTATTTAGCTAAAGTCCCGGGGTGTCCGAGGGAGACCACTCCCGCCCGACACCCCTGGATCCCATTTGATTAACCCGATCAGCGATCAGGTGTGCAGGGGCGGCAGGGGGTGTGTGGCAGGTGCGCGTCGATCCGGAGGTCCGACAGCGGCGATAGCGGGTGCGTGGCGATGGCGGGGGTAAGTGCCCCCACCATCGCCACGCACCCGCCATCGCCGCTGCCGGACCTCCGCCCACGTGTGGAAGTCCGGGGAGAGCGGGGCTCAGCGGGGTGAGAGGGAAGGGGAAGTCTTTGCTTACCCGGTGGCGGCTCCGGATGAGTAGGGATCCGGCAGGCTGCGGAGGGATCTGACTGGCTGGTGAGTGGTCGACGGTGGCCCTCAAGACCATTCAAAACTACAACTCCCAGCATGTCCAGACAGTCTGGGCATGCTGGGAGTTGTAGTTTTGCAATATCTGGAGGACCACTGTTTGGAGACCACTGTGTAGTGGTCGCCAAACTGTGATCCTCCAGATGTTGCAAAACTACAACTCCCAGCATGCCCAGACAGCCAATGCCTGTCTGGGCATGGCGGGAGTTGTAGTTTTGCAACATCTGAAGGATCACAGTTTGGAGACCACTACATAGTGGTCTCCAAACTTTAGTCCTACACATGTTGCAAAACTACAACTCCCGGCATGCCCAGACAGCAATTGGCTGTCTGGGCATGCAGGGAGTTGTAGTTTTACAACAGCTGGAGGCACACAACTACAACTCCCAGCATGCTCAGAAAGCCAACTGCTGTCTGGGCATGCTGGGATTTGTAGTTTTGCAACATCTGGAGGTCCACAGTTTTGCCCTCCAGATGTTGCAAAACTGCAAATCCCAGCATGCCCAAACAGCTATCTCGGTTGCGTACCTCCAGCTGTTGCATAACTACATCTCCCAGCATTCCCTTTGGCGATCAGTACATGCTGGGAGTTGTAGTTTTGCAACAGCTGGAGGCACCCTGGTTGGAAAATACTGAATTAGGTAACAGAACCTAACACTGAAGGTTTTCCAACCAGTGTGCCTCCAGCTTTTGCAAAAGTACAACTCCCAGCATGCACGGTCTGTCAGTACATGCTGGGAGTTGTAGTTTTGCAACAGCTGGAGGTTTGCACCCCCCCCCCATGTGAATGTACAGGGTACATTCACATGGGCAGGTTTACAGTAAGTTTCCTGCTTCAAGTTTGAGCTGCGGCAAATTTTCTGCCGCAGCGCAAACTCCTAGTGGGAAACTCACTGTAAACCTGTCAGTGCGAACGTACCCTAAAAACACTATACTACACTAACACATAATAAAGGGTAAAACACTACATATACACCCCCTTACACTGTCCCCCCCTAATAAAAAAAAAAGTATCGTACGGCAGTGTTTCCAAAACAGAGCCTCCAGCTGTTGCAAAACAACAACTCCCAGCATTTCTGGACAGCCACTGACTGTCCAGGCAAGCTGGTAGTTTAGCAACAGCTGGAGGCACCCTGCTTGGGAATCACTGGCGTAGAATACCCCTATGTCCACCCCTATGCAATCCCTATTTTAGTCCTTTAGTGTACTATTTATTTTACAGAGGACTAATATAAGCAATAATTTGATTGTTTTTACTGTAGAATTCTATGCAATTGCATAGCACTGAACAGTGAAATCAGCACTCTGCTAGTTCAGTCTGCTTGGCCGGTGTCCGGCCATCTAACTCATGGGATCCCTCATGAGTGTCCACAACCCATTGGCAACTGTCAGTACAGATTTGATGATTTGAAGGGGTGGAGGGAGAAGTTGGTAATTCTGCTCATTAGATTTATGACTTATTTTATAAGGCAGTAGTGAAGCCATTGTCAGTCCAGTGGCGGATCCAGGGGGGGGGGGGCAACGGGGCAATTGGCCCCCCCGAGATTTCTGCCTCCCTCCCTCACTCCCGATTTTTAGCATGGTGGAGCGGGAGATGACAGCTCCCGCTCCACCATTCACTCATTTGTTTACCTTTCTCGCGCGTCGCCGCTAGGACATGATCGCCGATCAACGGCAGGCCGGCGCGATGACGTCATATTATCACGCCGGCGCCTGAAGTTCCTGTCACCGCGGCTCACTGCTGACCTGTCGGCACACTGCACAGTGCACGCCAGAAGAAGAGAGCTGCTCAGCCAGCGGGGGAACATAACATAAGTAAGTTTGTTTTAACGTTATGGCATTGGGTTCAGGGAGCAATGTAAAAACGTAGGGGGCACAAAAAAGGAAACATTTAAACTGAGGAGCCCATGACAGGGGGGCATTATAGTGAAGAGCACATGACAGGGTGTCCCCTGTCATGTACCACTCACATATAATGCCCCCTGAGCTGTGCCCCTTACATATAATGCCCCCATCATCATCATGTGCCCTTCAGATATAATGCTCCTGTCATGTGCCCCTCACATATGATGCCCCCTGTGGGGCAGGACAGGGGGCATTATATGTGAGGGGCATGTCACAGGGGGCATTATATGTTAGGGGCACAGGACAGAGGACAGTATATGTGAGGAGCACATGATGGGAGCATTATATGAGGGACACAGCACAGGGGGCATTAAATGTTAGGGGAGCATGATGGGGGCATTATATGTAAGGGACATAGCACAGGGGGCATTATATGTGAGGGGCACATGATGAGAGCATTTTTTGAGGGACACAGTACAGGGGGCATTAAATGTTAGGGGAGCATGATTGGGGCATTATATGTAAGGGGCACAGCACAGGGGGCATTATATTTGAATGACACAGCATAGGGGGCATTATATGTTAGGGGCACAGGACTGAGGGCATTTTTATTATGTGGGGGAACAACAGGACAGACATTATTATTATGTGGGGGGTGCAGGAAGGGTCATAATTATATGTGGGGGCACAGGATGGGACATTATTACTATATGTGAAGGCACAGAGTGTTTTGCATTTTAGAGGTATGGTGTATATTATAAAGAAATTTCAGGGGGGTTACGATTTTTATGGGCCACATTACATTACGGTATTGTATTCAGAGGGTGCACTGCACGGCAAGGTTATATTCAGATGGTACAGTGTGTGGTAGTATTATATTCAGAGAGCGCAGTGTGTGGCAGTATTACATTCAGAGGGTACAGTGTGTGATAGTATTATATTCAGAGAGCACAGTGTGTGGTAGTATTATATTCAGAGAGCGCAGTGTGTGGTAGTATATTCAGAGGGTGCAGTGTGTGATAGTATTATATTCAGAGAGCGCAGTGTGTGATAGTATTACATTCAGAGGGTACAGTGTGTGATAGTATTACATTCAGAGGGTACAGTGTGTGATAGTATTATATTCAGAGAGCGCAGTGTGTGGCAGTATTACATTCAAAGGGTACAGTGTGTGATAGTATTATATTCAGAGAGCGCAGTGTGTGGTAGTATTATATTCAGAGGGTACAGTGTGTGATAGTATTATATTCAGAGGGTACATTGTGTGATAGTATTATATTCAGAGAGCGCAGTGTATGATAGTATTATATTCAGAGGGTGCAGTGTGTGGTAGTATTATATTCAGAGAGCGCAGTGTGTGGTAGTATTATATTCAGAGGGTGCAGTGTGTGGTAGTATTATATTCAGAGAGTGCGGTGTGGGATATTCAGAGGATATGGTGTTTAGCGGTATTATAATAATTATTGTTTTCATATAGAGGATCAGAATCCGCTGACAAATTAAGGAGCCATCTGGGTGTCATTTCCTGCAGAGAAAAGATTTCGCTGACAAAGTCACAGCGGTATGTACCATCGAAGCTGTCACCTGTAGTCACTGATATCATTGTATATTCGCCTCACTATGTCCCATCAGAGCTGGAGTCACTTGTAAGTTTTGCAGTAATGATGGGTGAAACCACAACTCCCAGCATCCCCTCACCACTGCTTAGGTCATACTGGGAGCTGTAGTTTTAAATGTTAAAAACTTCTTTAGCACTTTCCTATTCTGTGACAATCGGCATATTTGATTATTATACTGGAAATTATTTTCTGCAGCGTGCTACACTGCAGGCATCACAACTATACTGCCAACCTAATGTGGAGGAACTACAACCTAATGTGGGGGAACTATACTGCCAGCTAAATGTGGGGGAACAACAACCTAATGTGGGGGAACTATACTGCCAACCTAATGGGGGGGGGGGGGGACTACAACCTTATGTGGGGGAACTATACTGCCAACCTAATGTGGGGAAACTACAACCTAATGTGGGGGAACTATACTGCCAACCTAATGGGGGGGGGACTACTACCTAATGTGGGGGAACATACTGCCATCCTAATGTGGGGGAACTACAACCTGATGTGGGGGAACTATGCTGCCTTCCTAGTGTGGGGGAACTGGGAACTATGCGGCCCACCTAGTGTGGGGGCACTATGCTGCATACTTAAAGGGGTGCTCCACTGCCCCAGCGTTCTGAACATTTTGTTCCAAACCCTGGGTGCAGGCTGCGGGGGTTGTGATGTCATAGCCACGCCCCTTGTGACGTCACACGACACCTCCTCGATGCAAGTCTATGGGAGGGGGCATGTCGACCAGCGCATGATACTCTAATAGTGCCCCTCCCGAGACTAGACTCTGGATCCGCCCCTGTGTCAGTCACAGTAGTTTCCATCAGAACAGGCCTCATGAGTCATGAAACCAGTAAAACCATCTCCCCTTCACATCAATGGTCTCTGTCCAGGCTGACAGGAGGGGAAGAAGGTATGGAGAAGACTTGCTTTCAGAGCCTGTAACGTGACGTTACAGCTAACAAGGGAAATAGCACAGCTAATATGGAAAATATCTGCACAGGTGGTTTCTTTCGCCAGACAACCCCTTTAACTCTGATTCCTCTTCCTCTGCCTCTCCCCTCTGTCAATCCCTTTATTGGCTACCCAATACCCTGCAAATTCACTTTAAAGATGTGTTCAGATGTACAGCATCTGCTGTATATTTTTGCTGCACATTTTGTGCAGTTGATTTTGCTATCCATTAACTTCAATGGGTAGCAAAATCAGCTGCAGAATATATGCAGCAAAAATATGCAGCAGACCTTGTACATGTGAACGTACACTCACAATGACATACAAATATTTCCACAACCTGTCCCTGCCATACATTTCTGACATAATTTCCTGATATTATCCCTCACGTATTCTCTGATTCTCTCAAGACCCTGAGTTGTGCTTTTCCCTTGTCCGCTCCTCACACAGCCATCACCAAGACTTCTCCCATGTTTACCCTATACACTGGAATGTGCTACCATGACAATCCGGCACTTGCCCACCATCAAGACAACCTGATAACCCTTCTCTTTGGGACAGGCTGCGACTTACAATAACCCTACTGCCACTACACCACACTGAACAGCTGTTTTACCTCACCTACTGTCTCCCTCCCCTCACCTTGTAGATTGGAAACCCCTTAGGACAGGGTCCTTTCTCCCTTTGTGCCAGTCTATCATTTACTTTGTTCATGTTTATTGTATTTGGTTTTATAATGTGTCATGTATCTTAAAGGGGTATTCAGCCCCTAGACATCTTATCCCTTATCCAAAGGATAAAATGTCTAATTGCGGGGGTCATGCCGCTTGGGACCCCCTGAGATCTCCCTGCTGCACCCCGAGTTTGTTTAGAGCGTCGGGTGCAGCACCAGAGGCTTGTGACGTCACGGTCACGCCTACTCAATGCAAGTCTTGCATTCAGGGGGCATGGCCGTGATGTCATGAGCGGCCCGTGACTGTGACGTCACGAGCCTCCGCCCTGCATCGTCAGTCATTCGGCACGGAGTGAAATTCGGTCCGTGCACTGGATGACGCAGCCAAGATTGCGGGGTCCCCAGCGGTGGGACATCCACAGCGGGGGGGGGGGGGGGTCCCCAGTGGCGGGACATCAGACATCTTATCCCCTATCCTTTGGATAGGGGATAAGATGTCTAGGGGTGGAGTACCCCTTTAACCCCCTATGCAAAGCCCCCGGGGGAACTCTAAGGGGAAAAAAATATGATAATAGGCCGTCCTGGAAGCTTACAAATTGTTATCATATTTTTTCAGTTAGCCATGTAAAGATATCAACTACTGAGAACTGTCACTCTTTATAGAATTTCTATCTACTGGCGAACATGGTGCGAAGATACTGTTTCCTGGAAGGAACATGTGACGTGCTCGTATCTGTCAGTTTGAGGACTGACCAAGGGTTCTGCAAATGGTAGGAAATACTAATGTTTGCTCTAGTCCCCAAGTCTACAGGATACATTTGTATTAAATTACTCATTACAGAAGGAGAAGGGTTGCCCAACAACAAAAGGTTCAGAAAGAGCTTATTGCTGCGTGCCGAATACATCTCAGAGTGCAGCACTTAAATGCATTAACCTTTTATTTTCTCCTTAGCCTGGAACAGACATTTTCCTTTATTAATTCATTCAATGCCACAAGCTCCGATGTTGAAAGAGATTGCTATTGTAGCATAGCAGTGCATTGTGGCATTGGGACAGGGGTGAAGTCTAGTGTTTCTGGAGGTTTCTTTGCCATGCCATCCATGTTTATGTGCCATCAAATGATAACTCTATTTTGCAGTTCGGGGTAAATAAAAGTCTATTAATACATTTACATAAATTATTTTATTATTTATTTGTTTTCTGAATTCAAAATTAAGCAACTTTTTTAATAGTCTTTTTTTAAAGGGAAACTGTCAGCTGATTTTACCCTATATAACTGTTGGAAACACGTTATATAGAGCGAAATCAGTTTTCTTACCATGTCTGGATGTCCTGCATTGTGTCCCTCAAAGTGCTGGAAATTACTTTGAAAAATGTCCCTCGCTGAATGGAAATGAGCCTCAAGTAGTCCCAGGAGTGTGTTGCATCTTCAGGGAGTCACTGCAGCTCTGGGCTGTATTCACGCCTACTCAAGCGTGATTGACAGCCCAGGAACCGCCATCACCAAAATTTTGTGCAGGCCCAGAAGCAGCACTGTCCTTGGCCATGAATCAGCTTTTGTGCAGTGCAAGATGCTCTGCTTTTGTGCAGTGCAGAGGAAGCAGTATGGTAACATTAGCATCAGCAGTGCTGGTGCTGTCAATCACTCTCAAGTAGGTGTGAATACATCCCAGAGCCACCGTGATTACCTGAGGATGCCGCGTGCATCTGGAACTACTTGGGGTTCATTACTAAAGAGAAGCAAGCCAAGTCTGTCAGATGCCTCTCAAACAGCTCTGCCAGCTAATCAAGAGGTAGTATGGGGTGATGTCAAAGCCACTATAGAAGCCCATATCACAGTATTTTTCTAAATGATGGTGGTTTCACGGTATTTAACGGTATTTCGGGGGGGGGGGGGGGGGGGGTCCTCAGCATAGTGTCAGGTGGTCGGGGTCCTCACCATGATACCCGGGGTCTCTCGGTCATGCCGCCCTGGTAACTCTCCTTCATGTCTCTGCAGTTTCCCGCGCCCGAGTTTCCCACGCCTGCCCGGAAGTCACACTTAGGCTGGGTTTACATGGCAGAATGTCCGTATGGAAACTCTCCGTGTGGACAATTTGCAAACTGCAGGGGCCGGCATAATATGCTGATGCTAAGAGCACTCGGAAATGCGTCATCTTAATAGACGGCATTGCATTTCCGTCTGGAATTCTGCTGGAATCAGGATTTTTGGCAAGGAAATTCTGCCGTCTGCACAATCAAACTGAAACCCCCTTTACCTGTTAAGGATGAAGGGCATACAGATACTCCCTTGTGTCCTGGTACTTAAGGACCAAAGGCGTACCTGTACTCCCTGAATCCTTAAGTAGCTTTGAAGAAAACGCAGGAGCTTACTGTGTAATGCTATGCCATATGCATCTAATGATTGCATATAAATATGCAACTTAAAAAATGTAAAAGAAAAAACGTTTCTAAAATAAGTCATGGCCGTAAATGTTGGCAACCCTGAAATTTTTCAAGAAAATTAAGCAATTCTCACAGAAAAGGATTGCAGTAACACATGTTTTACTATAGACATGTTTATTCCCTTTGTGTGTATTGGAACTAAACCAAAAAAGGGAGGAAAAAAAGCTAATTGGACATAATGTCACAGCAGAAAAAATTATTGACGCCTTTCAAAATTGTGGATAAATAAGATAGTTTCAAGCATGTGATGCTCCTTTAAACTTACCTGGGGCAAGTAACAGGTGTGGGCAATATAAAAAATCACACCTAAAAAGGAGAGAAGTTCACTTAGTCTTTGCATTGTGTGTCTGTGTGTGCCACACTAAGCATGGTCAAGAGAAAGAGGAGAAGAGAACTGTCTGAGGACTTGAGAACCAAAATTGTGGAAAAATATCAACAATCTCAAGGTTACAAGTCCTTCTCCAGAGATCTAGATTTGCCTTTGCCCACAGTGCACAACATTATCAAGAAGTTTGCAACCCACGGCACTGTAGCTAATCTCCCTGGCATGGACGTAAGAGAAAAATTGATGAAAGGTGTCAACGCAGGATAGTTCGGATGGTGGATAAGCAGCCCCAAACAAGTTCCAAATATATTCAAGCTGTCCTGCAGGCTCAGGGAGCATCAGTGTCAGTGCAAAGTATCCATTGACATTTAAATGAAATGAAACACTATGGCATGGGGGCCCAGGAGGACCCCACTGCTGACACAGAGACATAAAAAAAGCAAGACTACATTTTGCCAAAATGAACTTGAGTAAGCCAAAATCGTTCTGGGAAAACGTCTTGTGGACAGATGAAACCAAGATAGAGCTTTTTGGTAAAGCACATCATTCTACTGTTTACTGAAAACGGAATGAGGCCAACAAAGAAAACAACACAGTACCTACAGTGAAATATGGTGGAGATTCAATGAGGTTTTGGGGTTCTTTTGCTGCCTCTGGCACTAGGTGCCTTGAATGTGTACAAGGCTTCATGAAATCTGAGGATTACCAATGGATTTTGGGTCGCACTGTACAGCCCAGTGTCAGAAAGCTGGGTTTGCGTCCGAGATCTTGGGTCTTCCAGCAGGACAATGATCCCAATCATACGTCAAAAACATCAGAGGGCTTCAAAGTACAGCAGCAATTTTCCAATTTTTCACAAAATTTTCAAAATTCTGAATTTTTCATGGACCAGTTCAGGTTTGAAGTGGATTTGAAGGGCCTTCCTATTAGAAATACCCCACAAATTACCCCATTATAAAAAACTGCACCCCTCAAAGTATTCAAAATGACATTCAGTAAGTGTGTTAACCCTTTAGGTGTTTCATAGGAATAATAGCAAAATAAAGGAGAAAATTCTAAATCTTAAGTTTTTTACACTCGCATGTTCTTGTAGACCCAGTTTTTGAACTTTTACAAGAGGTAAAAGTAGAAAAATCCTCTCAAAATTTGTAACCCAATTTCTCTCGAGTAAGAAAATACCTCATATGTGTATGTCAAGTGTTCAACGGGCGCAGTAGAGGGCTCAGAAGGGAAGGAGCGACAATGGGATTTTGGAGAGTGAGTTTTTCTGAAATGGTTTTTGGGGGACATGTCACATTTAGGAAGCCCCTATGGTGCCAGAACAGCAGAAAACCCCCACATGACATACCATTTTGGAAACTACACCCCTAAAGGCATGTAACAAGGGGTCCAGTGAGCCTAAACACCCCACATGTGCTTTATGACTTTCGTTAAAGTCAGATGTGTAAATGAGAAAAAAAAAATTTTCACTAGAGTGCAGTTTTTTCCCCCAATTTACCATTTTTATAAAGGGTATTGGGAGAAAATGCCCCCCCAAAATTTGTAACCCCATCTCTTCGGAGTATGGAAATACCCCATGTTAGGACAGAAAATGCTCTGCGGGCGAACTACAATGCTCAGAAGAGAAGGAGTCACATTTGGCTTTTGGAAAGAAAATGTTGCTGAAATGGTTTTTGGGGGGCATGTCGCATTTAGGAAGCCCCTATGTTGCCAGAACAGCAAAAAAAAAAAAAAAAAACACATGGCATGCTATTTTGGAAACTACACCCCTCAAGGAACATAGCAAAGGGTACAGTGAGCTTAAACACCTCACAGGTATTTCACGACTTTTTGTTAAAGGGGTATTCCAGGCAAAAACTTTTTTTTATATATCAACTGGCTCCGGAAAGTTAAACAGATTTGTAAATTACTTCTATTAAAAAATCTTAATCCTTACAATAGTTATTAGCTTCTGAAGTTTTCTGTCTAACTGCTCAATGATGATGTCACGTCACAGGAGCTGTGCATGATGGGAGAATATCCCTTGCATTATGGGAGAATATCCCCATAGGAGCTGGACAGCTCCCGGGACATGAGTCATCAGAAAGCAGTTAGACAGAAAACAACAACTCAACTTCAGAAGCTAATAACTATTGGAAGGATTAAGATTTTTTAATATAAGTAATTTACAAATCTGTTTAACTTTCCGGAGCCAGTTGATATATAAATTTTTTTTTTCCTGGAATACCCCTTTAAAGTTGGATGTGTAATTGAAAAAAAAAATTTTCACTAAAATGCTGTTTTTACCCCAAATTATACATTTTTAGAAGGGTTAATAGGAGAGAATTACCCCCAAAATTTGTAACCCCATTTCTTCTGAGTATGAAAATACCCCATGTGTGGACATCAAGTGCTCTGCTGGCGCATTACAATGCTCAGAAGAGGAGGAGCGCCATTGAGCTTTTGAAAAGGGAATTTGTTTGGAATGGAAGTCAGATGCCAAGTGCGTTTACAAAGCCCCCCGTGGTGCCATAACAGTGGACCCCCCCACATGTGACCCCATTTTGGAAACTACACCCCTCACAGAATTTAAAAAGGGGTGCAGTGAGTATTTACACCCCACTGGTGTTTGACAGATCTTTGGAACAGTGGGCTGTGCAAATGAAAAATTAAATTTTTCCTTTTCACGGACCACTGTTCCAAAAATCTGTCAGACACCTGTGGGGCGTAAATGCTCACTGTACCCCTTATTACATTTCGTGAGGGGTATAGTTTTCAAAATGGGGTCACATGTGGGAGGGGTCCATTGTTCTCGCACTATGGGGGCTTTGTAATCACACATGGCCTTCAATTCCAGACAAATTTTCTCTTCAAAATCCCGATGGCGCTCTATCTCTCTTCTGAGCATTGTAGTTCGACAGCAGAGCACTTTACATCCACATATGGGGTACTTTCTTACTCAGAAGAAATGGGGCTATACATTTTGGGGGGCTTTTTTCCTATTTTCCCTTGTAAAAATGAAAAATTTTGGGTAACACCAGCATTTTAGGGGAAAAAAATTTTGAACTCTTTTTTTTCTTTTTTTACATTAACGTTTTATTAAAAGTACAAAGTTCAAGTAAATTACAAAAACACCAACAATAAACAGGCATCGTAGGAAACGCGGTTTTCGATAGGGTACACACATATGATGCGTACCATCACTATATAAAGTCAGGTATTCAGTAACAAGACAGGATGTTGAATACATTAAAGTGAATAGTTAAAGACATGACAATTCAAACATCAACTAGTCAACTCAAGGTACATGGTCCAAGCTTCTATGTGATCAGGGTAGGTACAATCAACAACAATGTGGTTGGTGTAAGCAACATATGGGAAGAAGAGGAGATGAGGACAGAAAGAAGGAGGAAGAAGAGACAGGAAAGGGTTGCAAAGGGACAGAAGGGAATGGGTTTAGGGGAAAAAAAATTAGTTTTTAATTTTCCCATCCAACTTTAATGAAAATTTGTCAAACACCTGTGGGGTGTTAAGGCTCACTACACCCCTAGTTACATTCTGTGAGGGGTGTAGTTTCCAAAATGGGGTCACATGTGGGTATTTATTTTTTTTGCGTTTATGTCAGAACCGCTGTAAAATCAGCCACCCCTGTGCAAATCACCAATTTAGGTCTCAAAAGTACATAGTGCACTCTCACTCCTGAGCCTTGTTGTGCGTCCGCAGAGCATTTTACACCCACATATGGGGTATTTCCGTATTCAGGAGTAATTGTGTTACAAATTTTGGGGGTCTCTTTTTCCTATTACCTCTTGTGAAAATTAAAAAGTAAAGGGCAACACCAGCATGTAAGTGTAAAATTTTTTTTTTTTTTACACTTACAAGCTGGTGTAGCCCCCAACTTTTCCTTTTCATAAGGGGTAAAAGGAGAAAAAGCCCCCCAAAATTTGCAGTGCAATTTCTCCCGAGTACGGAAATACCCCATATGTGACCCTAAACTGTTTCCTTGAAATACGACTGGGCTCCGAAGTGAGAGAGCACCATGCGCATTTGAGGACTAAATTAGGGATTGCATAGGGGTGGACATAGGGGTATTCTAAGCCAGTGATTCCCAAATAGGGTGCCTCCAGCTGTTGCTAAACTCCCAGCATGCCTGGACAGTCACTGGCTGTCCGGAAATGCTGGGAGTTGTTGTTTTGCAACAGCTGGAGGCTCCCTTTTGGAAACACTGCAGTACGATACGTTTTTCATTTTTATTGGGGGGGGACGACGACAGTGTAAGGGGGTGTATATGTAGTGTTTTACCCTTTATTTTGTGTTAGTGTAGTGTAGTGTAGTGTTTTTAGGGTACATTCACACTGGTGGCGGTTTACAGTGAGTTTACTGCTAGGAGTTTGCGCTGTGGTGAAAAATTTGCCGCAGCTCATACTTGATGCAGGAAACTTACTGTAAACCTGCCCGTGTGAATGTACCCTGTACATTCACATGGGGGGGAAAACCTCCACCTGTTTCAAAACTACATCTCCCAGCATGTACTGACAGACCGTGCATGCTCGGAGTTGTAGTTTTGCAACAGCTGGAGGCACACTGGTTGGAAAACCTTCAGTTAGGTTCTGTTACCTAACTCAGTATTTTCCAACCAGTGTGCCTCCAGCAGTTGCAAAACTACAACTCCCAGCATGTACTGATCGCCAAAGGGCATGCTGGGAGATGTAGTTATGCAAGAGCTGGAGGTACGCAACTAAAACCTCCAGCATGCCGAGACAGCTGTTTGCTGTTTGGGCATGCTGGGATTTGCAGTTTTGCAACATCTGGAGGGCTAGAGTTTAGACACCACTGCACAGTGATTTCCACTTTTTTGTCTGATCACAGCGCTCTCTGCTGACACCTCTGTTCATGTCAGGAACTGTCCAGAGCAGGATAAGTTTGCTATGGGGATTTGCTCCTGCTCTGTACAGTTCCTGACATGGACAGAGGTGTCAGCAGAGAGCGTTGTGGTCAGACAGAAAATAAATAAAAAAAATATTTTTTTGGGTAAATGATACATGCAGCGATTTTTGTAAAAATTGGAACATTTATGATATTTTATATGGCATTCACTGTGCAGAAATAATTATGTTATTTTAATTCTGTCGATCGTTACAGTTATGGCGATATCCAATTTGTATAGCTCTTTATGTTCTTTTTTCTTTTCACAACAAAATCCTTTTATACCCCTTTTTTTAAAGCCATGTTCTGTCAGCCATAACTTTTAAATTTTTTTCATCTGACATGATTATGTGAGGGCTTATGTTTTGTGTGACAAGCTGTGTTTTTTATTGGTACCATTTTTGCAACACCTTTTGATTATTTTCATTCCTCTTTTTGGACCAAATTATCAATTCTTGCGCTTTTTTGTTCTTGTTTTCTTTTTCTCAGCAATCATTTGATTGCTTCTATAGATCTGTTAAATTGTCCCTCTGCTAGTACGGCCTGCCTGAGGCCAGTTGTACCAGCACATATGTCATGGCAGGCATGAAGATTTTCAAAAGGCCTTGGCTTGCCATGGTAACTGATTGACATCCCCCCAAAATTGCATTGCAGGGATGCTGATCAGGGTCTGACAGGTATGGCACCTTTCAGACAACCTCCAATTAATTGTGGCATTCAGAGGGTTAACTGTCTGGGATCAGCGTGATCGTTGTTTACGGTCACTGACAGTTAGTGTCTGCTGCGGATAGCAACCGGTACCCACCATCTATGAAGTGAGCTCAGCTCCTGACATACATGTAAGGTTGATGTCACAAAGGGAATAAATACATACAATATAAAAATAAAAATGAAACATAACAGAAAGAGAGATAATTTCACAAAGGTCAAGGTTCAGGGGATGTGTAAGGTTTGCTTACCGATTTCCTGGAGTCCGTAGGCAGAACAAACGAATGGGTTATTGGAGCTCTTTAATCCGTACAGAAGCTTGTATCTAGCAATACAATAACAATAATTAGAAAAATGGCGTCCACCTGGGAGTCCCCTATAAAGCCCAGTGTGGTAGCCCAGTACAGGAGTTGCACCCCTGTACCCTTGCTGTCCTGTCTGGCGGACTCTATTGCAGTGACCCCTGAGTCCCCCCCCTTTAGGCTGAGTAGTGTAAATGGTTAAAGGGGTATTCCAGGCAAAAACTTCTTTTTTATATATCAACTGGCCCCGGAAAGTTAAACAGATTTGTAAATTACTTCTATTAAAAAATCTTAATCCTTCCAATAGTTATTAGCTTCTGAAGTTTTCTGTCTAACTGCTCAATGATGTCTGGTGTCCTGAGGAGACCCAAGGCCTACCACACAGCCACGCTTCTACTTAATCTAGTGCCCCACTGGTGAAAGTCAAAACCTGGTAAGCTACATAAGGGGTAAAGTCTTTCTAGTCAGTCCCAGTCAAGATCAGTCTGTATAAAGTCAGCGTGGGCCTGCAGCAAATTGTCCAAATCCACTACAAGTTCCAGCGAGCCCTAAAGTATCTGAAGTCACTGGTCACCTCCTTGGGCCTAACTGAGCTGTAAAGACTATTCCATCTGTCTGCCTCAGTAAAGCTGTCTTTGTTCCGTAACTTGGCATCAGAGTCATTATTTGCCCCGTGCCTAGCCCAGGTTCCAGCGTCCATACCTTCAGGTGGTGTAAAGGTAAAGCCATGCCATGGCATCATGAACACAAGTTAATGCCATCTGCCCCTGGGGTAATAAGATCTGCCCTCCATTACACCCTCACCACACCAGGAAGGAGGAGACACACTTGTATTTATATGCAGCAAGTGAATTTTATTTGGGGGGATATAGTTGTGTTGCCTATGGACTCCAGGAAATCAAGATCTCGGTAAGCAAATCTTACACTTTCTGGTCGTCCTTGGGCAGCACAAACGAATGGGACATTCAGAGCAATGAAAATTAAAGGGAGGGATTTCTAGGACACCGATGCACCCTTTAGAATGCTCTCGCCAAAGGCCGATCCCTGGGCTGAAGATACATCCAAACGGTAATGTTTGGCAAAAGTGGAAGATGATGACCATGTTGCGGCTGTACAGATTTGATCCAATGGAACATGGCATCTCTCTGCCCATTTTATCAAAACATTTATTTAAGTATTTTTTAAAAGGCTCTTAGCGCACTTTTTGATCAAAAAATGTCCCCCATCCGCCATGTGGAGGCGGCCATTTTCGGATGGTCCCTAACATGCATTATGAGTCTAATACTCACAACTCTCACCTCTGCTGTGCATATAGCCTCTTGACTGGGTTACATGCTAGATCAAACATCAATTTGAACATTTATTTTTCATTTTCACAGACCACTGTTCCAAAAATCTGTCATACACCAGTGGGGTGTAAATGCTCACTGCACCCCTTATTACATTCCGTGAGGGTGTAGTTTCCAAAATGGGGTCACATATGGATATTTATTGTTTTGCGTTTGTCAGAACTGCTGTAACAATCAGCCACCCCTGTGCAAATCGCCTCAAATGTACATGGTGCACTCTCCCTTCTGGGCCTTGTTGTGCGCCCCCAGAGCACTTTGCGCCCACATATGGTGTATCTCTGTACTCGGGAGAAATTGCATTACAAATTTAGAGGGTCTTTTTTCCCTTTTACCTCTTGTGAAAATGAAAAGTATAGGGCAACACCAGCATGTCAGTGTAAAAAATTTATTTTTTTACACTAACATGCTGGTGTAGACCCCAACTTCACCTTTTCATAAGGGGTTAAAGAAGAAAAAGCCCCCCAAAATTTGTAAGGCAATTTCTCCCGAGTACGACGATACCCCATATGTGTCCCAAAACTGTTGTCCTGAAATACGACAGGGCTCCAAAGTGAGAGAGCGCCATGCGCATTTGAGGCCTGAATTAGGGATTTGCATAGGGGTGGACATAGGGGTATTCTACGCCAATGATTCCCAAACAGGGTGCCTCCAGCTGTTGCAAAACTCCCAGCATGCCTGGACTGTCAATGGCTGTCCGGCAATACTGGGAGTTATTATTTTTCAACAGCTGGAGGCTCTGTTTGGAAACAGTAGCGTACCAGACGTTTTCAATTTTTTGGGGGGGAGGGGGGGCTGTGTAGGGGTATGTGTATATGTAGTGTTTTTAACTTTTTATTTTAGGTTAGTGTCAGTGTAGTGTAGTGTTTTTAGGGTACAGTCACATGGGCAGAGGTTCACAGCAAGTTTGCCGCTGGGAGTTTGAGCTGCAGCGCAAAATTTGCGCCATCTCAAACTTGCAGCACTTACTGTAAACCTCCGCCCATGTGAGTGTACCCTGTACATTCACATTGGGGGGAGGGGGCAAACATCCAGCTGTTGCAAACTCTGAGCATGCCCTTTGGCTGTCCGTGCATACTGGGAGTTGTAGTTTTGCAACAGCTGGAGGCACACTGGTTTGGAAACACTAAGTTAAGTAATAAACTTTCAAGTGTTTTGCAACCAAACTTAGTGTTTCCAAACCAGTGTGCCTCCAGCTGTTGCAAAACTACAACTCTCAGCATGCATGGTCTGTCAGTGCATGCTGGGAGTTATAGATTTGCAACAATTGCAACAGCTGGAGGCACTGAGTTAGGAAACGGACAATGTTTCCCAACTAGTGTGCCTCCAGTTGTTGCAAAACTTCAACTACCAGCATGCCCAGACTGCCCAGGCATGCTGGAAGTTGTAGTTCGGCAATATCTGAAGAATCAGATGTTGCCGGACTACAACTTCCAGCATGCTTGGGCAGTCTGGGCATGCTGGGAGTTGTAGTTTTGCAACATCTGGAGGTCCACAGTTTGGAGACCACTGTATAATGGTCTCCAATCTGTGCTCTTCCAGATGTTAGAGAACTACAACTCCCAGCATGCCTGGACAGACTGAGCATGCTGGGAGTTGTAGTTTTGCAACATCTGGAAGAGCACAGATTGGAGACCATTATACAGTGGTCTCCAAACTGTGGACCTCCAGATATTGCAAAACTACAACTCCCAGCATGCCCAGAAAGCCAAAGGCTGTACAGCGATCTCACTGCTGCCAATGAAGATGCCGCACTGCTGCCGGAAACTCACCTTCAGGACGCAGCGCCGCCGGGACTGCATGGAGGACGCCGGGACCGCTCGGGACACCGCTCGGACGGGTAAGTGACGCCGGGGGACGGGTCAGGGACACTTAGCAGAGCGGTGTGTATCCCGATCCCCGTGATCGGGACTCACACACCGCGCTGCTAAGTATTCTGATAGCGAAACGCTGCTATCAGCTAGTCAGATTTGACCAGCTGATAGCAGCGATCGCTGGGGGGGTGGGGGATGAAACCCCCCGTGGTCGCATGGTAAGATGGCTGGCTATCAGTGATAGCCACCATCTTTCCGGGCGCTGCGGGATGCCGCGAGTAGCGGCAAAAATGTTCATGACGTACCTGTATGTCATGGGTCGGGAACACCTTGCCACCCATGACGTACAGGTATGTCATAGGTCGGGAAGGGGTTAAAGGGGTACTCTGGTGAAAACCTTTTTTCTTTTAAATCAACTGGTGGCAGAAAGTTAAACATATTTGTAAGTTACTTCTATTAAAAAATCTTAATCCTTCCAGTACTTATTAGGTGCTGAATGCTACAGAGGAAATTCCTTTCTTTTTGGAACACTGATGACATCACGAGCACAGTGCTCTCTGCTGACATCTCTGTCCATTTTAGAAACCATGCATAGCAGATGTATGCTAAGGGCAGCATGGTGGCTCAGTGGTTAGCACTGCTGCCTTGCAGGGCTGGGCGCTTGGGTTCAAATACCACTAAGGACAACAATAAATAACGCATTATTATTATTATAATAACATCAGCAGAGAGAACTGTGCTCGTGATGTCATCAGAGAGCATTCCAAAAAGAAAATAATTTCCTCTGTAGTATTCAGCAGCTAATAAGTACAGGAAGGATTAAGATTTTTTTAATAGAAGTAATTTACAAATATGTTTAACTTCCTGCCACCAGTTGATTTAAAAGAAAAAAGGTTTTCACTGGAGTACCCCTTTAAGAGGTTAAGGTGAAAATGGGCTTGGTCATTAAGGGGTTAAACCAGGACAGAAAAGAGTCAGAACTCTGATGCTGCTCTTGATCAGCTTGCACACAACCAGCACATAAGGGGTGTTCCCAGCCATCCTGCAGAGGGTGATTACAGGCATTACACAGCAGGTGCTTCTCTTTCCTCCTACACTTGCCATCTGCAAAGTAACAAGAATTTCATCAGAATCTGTACAAAAAGATGTTTGACCCAGTACAGGTGATCGTTTACCGTAACAGCACAGGAGATCTGCTGCCCGGCAGAGCGAGATCTCCTGGACTGAGGTGTTTATGGCCCAGATCGTGCGGGAAGCAGGATTCTCGCGCCTGCACATAAGATCCGGCTGCCATGTCAGTGGCGTTGCACACTTCGGTAAGCTCCAGGTGGAAGCCATTGTTTGAATTATTGTTATTGTATTGCTACATATAAGCTTCTGTCCGGGTTAAAGGGCCCCAATAAACCATTCGTTTGTGCTGCTGAAGGACGACCAGGAAATGTCTTTATATTATCTGAAATATAACTCAGATACAGAGATATATTTCATGCTGTGAAAGCTCTGCATCTATATTGTTGTATACGATATCCAGTTATCCCTGAAACTGCACCTTTGTGGATCTATTGCTTTTGATTCTTTATTATGTTTTGCTATTATATTGTATGTATTTATTCAATTATTGATTGTATTTTTGTTGTCACAGTGATCTAAGCCAAGGAACTGTCTCTGTTTTTATGCTAAAGCCTTTTTTTTTAAGTAACTTAAAGCTTTAATAAAATTTTTTTGGATTCTATAAAAAGTTTTATATAGATTTTAATTAAAAGGAAATGTAAAAAATATGAATATTTGCAACTTATATTATTTAGAAAATTTTCATAGTTAACAAGAATTAATTGTCCAAATGATCTAGTTTATTGCAAATTCTTAAAAAGAAGCAACATTTTCTGACGTTTTACCAATCACTGCCCCTGCCAAATGGGTGGGGATTAATGCGGAGGGGGCATGTGTAGTGACCCAGTACAGAATCACGTGTTCTTCTGTACTCCTACCCATCCTGTGTGGCAGATGCTGCTCAATGTCCGCCATGGGTCCCCTCTCCTCAGAACTCTCTATAATGCACTATATAGTATACTGTTACATAAGGGTTAATGTATTTGTATTATCTATGTACTTGTTGCCTTAAATCTCTTGTTGCTTAGGACCTTGTTGTTAAGAGGAGTATGCAGTGGTGAACATGTGACATCCGGCCAATGGGGTCTCTAAATTCCTCCCATATATAGTGAGGTCAGGGTTCAGCTCGCTCTCTTGAGTCTTTGGTGAGATACAGTTTGGTGAGGAGTGAAGTCTCTCTGTGAGGTGAATCTGAAAGGAGGCCTGAGGCCTAGTCCAGCAAACATGCATCTACTACAAATCAGAGGTCAAAGTCAAAGCCTTGCAGTAGGCCTACAGTCTTGGGGATATTATACAAGTCAAGTCAGCAAGTTAGTCAAAGTCTCTAAGGTATAGCGTGGGCTGAATCAGTCATAAACAGCACAATCAACTATAAGTCCCAGCAAGCCGATAAGCTTCCCTAAATTCACCCTGCATCTTCTTCACGCTAATCTGAACTGTAATGGATTGTACCCTCTCTCCAACCTCAGTAAAGCAAGCCAGTTAACCGCAGCCTTGCGTCAGTGATTATTTGCCCCGTGCCATGCATCGGTGAAGCTGGCCTACCTTAGGTGATGTATAGGTCAACCACACCCTGGCATCACGATAAGGTTAATTACACATTAACCCCATCCGACACCACACATGGTTCTCGACAATTGGGCATGGCCATTGACAAATTTTCTACAATTAGTACCTGCTAGCAGGCATAAATTGTGGAGGAAATCTACACCAGCAGCCTTACATGCACGTTTTGTTAAAGGGGTACTCCGGCGCTTAGACATCTTATCCTGTATCCAAAGGACCCCGTGATCTTGCACGCAGCACCCCAGTTAAAATCAGTCCCCAGAGCATGTTCACAGCTGTCACGCCCCCTCCCATAGGCTTGCATTGAGGGGCGGAGCGTGACTTCACACGGGGGCGGAGGCGTGACGTCACACGCCGCCTGCCCCGTGGTCGCCGGTAATCAGACCCGTAGCGAACATAATCCAGGGACTGATTTTAACTGGGGTACTGCGTGCAAGATCACAGGGGTCCCGAGCGGCGGGACCTCCGCGATCAGGCATCTTATCCCCTATGCTTTGGATAGGGGATAAGATGTCTAAGCGCCGGAGTACCCCTTTAAATCCAGTGCGATCCTACTGCCAAAGGCTGTCCGGCCATGCTGGGAGTTGTAGTTTTGCAACAGCTGTAGGCACACTGTTTGGAAGATTGCACACAAAAGGCTAAGAATTTTTTTTATTAGTTATAAACAAAACAGCCAGGACATATACACCGAAAATAACATATACACCATCGGAGAGATTTATCAAAACCTGTGTAGAGGAAGAGTGGTGCAGTTGTCCATAGTAACCAATCAGATTGCTTCTTTTATTTTTGAAAGAGGCCTGTGATAAAAGAAAGAAGTGAGCTGATTGGTTGCTATAGGTAACTCCACTACTCTTCCTCTACACGGGGTTTGACAGATCTCCCTCAATGAGACACTATACAAATTCATAGATATAGAAGCTCATGACAATGAAATAATAATACAATTGATGGAATTAAGAGACCATCAAAGAAATATTAAGTCCCTGTTCACACGACGAAATTTCCTCTTTTGTCCGGAGGAGATCAGCGGCTCTGATCAGCGTGCGGGCAGAGGGAGATGTAAACCCTGATGACGGGCAGTGTACCAGCAAATAGGGGGGATTGCTGAGGGCTTTTAGGCACTATGAGCCGGTATTACAATCACCTCCATTTGGTGAACAGCTATGGAGTCTGCCCAACATGGCCACAGGATTCAAATGTCCCGCTGCCAGCATGCCAATCAGAGCTGCTGATCTTCTTTAGGTGCTTTCGATCCATGCCGAGAGCTGCCCTCACCGTGCACTACAACCACCATCGTGTGCTAGGCAGTCCTATGGTGATGGTGGTAGTGCATGCCAAGGGCAGCTCTGGGCATGGATCTGAAGCATCCCGCAAAGGATCAACGGCTCTGATGTGCTGGCAATGGGAGATTTGAATTCCATGGCTATGTCTGGCAGCTCAATAAATTCACTGGCAAAATCCACCGATACACTGAATATTTTTAATCTTCCAGGCAGAATCCAATTTCACGCTGAAGGTTCCACTACATCTCTTCTGTAGAGTACACTTTGCAGCAGAATTCTATTGAGGTCAATAAGAGTCTGCTGCAAGCAGAATCCGTGCAGAATTTCCTTGTGGATATTCCCTGGAAAACTGTAGAGTGAACAGGTCCTTAGAGTAATTTAGATTCACAATCCGCACATTTGAAAAATCCAGCGGGAGATTGGACCGCTCAGAAATGCGCCGTGTCATAGACGGCAATTAATTTCATTGCAGACTTTTCAGAAAGAATCAGAATTTCTGTGGCAGAAACATCTGGTGAGTGAACAGTGCAGCACAATCCCATTAAAATCAATGGGACTCTGCTGCAGCGGAATATCTGTGTGGAATAAGCAGTACAGACTCGGAAATACTCGGAAATCCTGTTGTTTCAAAGGGATTCTGCTGCACTGTGCACGCGGCAGAATTTTTGCGGTGGATACAACTGACACCGAAATTTCGATCTTGGCCTCTGCAGAAAGAATTAACATGTCAATCCTTTCTGCGTATTCTGCTACAAAATTCATTGCAGTCTATGGAGACTTAGCATTTCCGAGAGGTCCTTGCGCCAGCATATTCTGCTGACTCCCGCTTCCTTCTGTGTGAACATAGCCCTAGGGTTTCTGAGCTGCTTTGTTGGTCTCCATATAAAATCAGGAAAAACCTAACTGAAACCCATGATAAATCTGTTGGGAAAAATTCAAACAAGCTTAAAACCCTATAAAACGTGTCTTACAGTTTAGTAAAGCTGGGCCAATGTACATGAATTTAGGGGAAACTAAGGGGAAAATATTTATGCATCAAATATTTACACAGGCAAGAATAATAAAAAATTCAGGATTGAAAAGTCATCTTTTTTTGAGATATAAGGATCTTTGTGTACTAATCAGATGAAGGATAATCTACACAAACAAGGATATTGTGGTTTCTTTAAGTGGTACTCTGGCCCTAATACATCTTATCCCCTATCCAAAGGATAGGGGATAAGATGTCTGATCGCGGGGTCCCGCCACTGGGGACCCCCACAATCTGTCATTCAGCTCCCACCTTTGCATGCATTGAGGGGGCGGAGCATGACGTCACACGGGGCGGAGTCGTGACACCCCGATACTCAGGCTCCACACGCTGCACACTTGTGTCATGACGAGCGCTCCGGTCTCTGCCTATGGACCGGAGCGCTCGCCTCCTGCTGCAGCCATGCGCGCCCCGGTTCTTCACCCTGACCGGGGGTGCAGTGTCCCTGTGGTATCAGGCGGGGATGCGGGTCGCGTCGCGGCTCGACCCCGCACGTGATCCGCATCCCAGTCTCACTTACCTCTCCCCGCTCCTGTGTACACCGGCCACGTGTCCCGGCATGCGCGGTCTGCTCTCTGGGGCGCGCGAGCTATGTTAAGTTTAAAGGGCCAGCGCACCAATGATTGGTGCCTGGTCCAAATGGTTAATTAGGGCCAAATATAAAAGTACCCTGCCCCTTCCTGCCCTTGCCGGATCTTTGTGCCCTTGTGCCTCTGAGAAAGCGTTCCCTGTTGCCTAGTATTGCCTTGCCGGTTGCCGTACCCGTTGCTACCGTCTACTCGCCTCTGAACCTTTGCCACCAGCCCTGACCTCTGCTACGTCTGACTACGCTTTTGCCTGCTTCCTGTGTACTACGCCTTATCAGCTGCCAGAGAGGTCGAGTTGTTACTGGGGGACACGACCTGGCAGTTACCGCCGCAGCAAGTCCATCCCGCTTTGCGGCGGGCTCTGGTGAAGACCAGTAACTGCTTAGAACCGATCCCTCAGTACGACCCGCGCCATCGCCTCTCTGGTCTAGAGGATCCACTACCTGTCCTGCCGGTTCATGACAACTTGGAGCCTCCAGCGCTGCGGAGAGCTCGGAAAGGTGGGTGCTGAATGACAGATTGCAGGGGTCCTCAGCGACAGAACCCCTGGGATAAGATGTATTAGGGCTGGAGTACCCCTTTAATGTACTCAATTTAAATATAACTTAAAAACGTATTTTCTCTAGATAATATAAACATAAAATTACCACAACCATATTGGTTATATAAATAAAACAAGTCCTCTTTATTAATTGATAATTTTACAGATTAGTACATCTAGATAATAATCAACATCAATAAAACGGATCATTGGAGACGTGACAAGTGTAATAGATATTGACACACATTTCAATACAGACTTTATTAAGGGGATCCCCTCCACAAAGGCTAGGATCATAAGCACTTTTAAATACAACCTGTTTGGCCTTTATTTTGGGGACTGTATTCAAGATGTAAAATGCCCATGTGTTTACGGCATTAAATTCAATGGGATCGGGTCTATTGGTTTACCTTTAGTTTCATTTAATGTCTGTAAGGCTATGTTCACAGGGGAGAATGTCTGCACGGAAAATTTCCATTCCGGACATTCCACCAACAGCCAGCACTAGGATTGCTCGGAAATGTGCTGTCTCGTAGATGGCGATGCATTTCCGTTCCGACTCCGCAGAAAGAATAGATATGTCTATTTTTTGTGCAGACTCTGGAATCTGTTGTGGAAATTCTGCCGTGTGCACAGCGCAGCAGAATCCCATTGAAATCAATGGGACTCTGCTGCTGCTGAATCTCAGTGTGAAATTCTAATGCAGAATTCCGCACAAAAATTCCATCATGTGATCATACCCTACAAATACATTGTAAAGAAGGTAAAATTAAGTACAAGAGACTTTTTGCTTTATTGGTATATTTCTTTACATATTTTTGGAATGTATTTTAGAACATAAAGGTCCCAAAAAAGTTTCCTTTGCTAAAATGTCTAAAAAAAATAAAAAATAAAATAAAAAGTAAAAAAAGTAAAATGAAAATGTTTAAAGGAAAACTGTCAGCCTGTTCACCCACACGAAACCTAATACACTTAGTTATAGAGTAGATGAACAGGATTCCATAGAGGGGTCACTTACTTAAATTGCTCCAGTAGGTCCTGGGATACAGGCTTCTGAAGTTCCCTTGCTATATTCAGAGAACTGCGCTGGAGGCGCCCCCCGTACCCCCCCCCCCCCCCCCGGCTTAATCGGGCTCTTTATTTTGCTCCTCAAAGAGTGTTAACTGCACCACATTTTCGGAAGTCCTAACCACGCCCTAACCACACCCTTTAAAAAAAAAAGGCAAACAGGGTGCTAAATCAGGTGCTTATTATCTGAATATGTGGCGCTAATAGTGTGTGCCACATTTTAGGCAAATGTGACACAGCTAAAGCAAAAAAAGTGGCGCTAAATTCTTTACCTATCCCCCCCAATATTTTTTCTTTGAACTCTATTTATGTCACTTGAAGCTATGATGAGTGAGAAATGTGTATTTAGGGGTCTACATAGCAGTGTGACTGATTGTGTATATATTAATTGTATGCAGAGTTATGACAGGTGAATTAACCTCTTAAGGGCACAGGGAGTACCTGGATGCCCTGCACCCACTTCCGTGATATAATGCGGGGTCACGTGCTGACCCAGAGTCATATCGGGTCAGTCCCGGCACCTAGCACTGGCCTGGACCCGTGGTGGCTAATACCGGTCTAAAATGTAAAAAAATGCTTCCAGGCAGCTCAGTAGGGCGGATTGGAATCACTGCGGTAAAACTGTGGTGTCCCGATCAGCTGAGGACACACGACGAGGGTCCCTACCTTCCTCCTCGGCGTCCGATCGGCGATTGATTGCTCCATGCCTGAGATCCAGGCTGGAGCAATGGAGCGCTGATAACACTGTTCAATGCTATGCTATGACAAGTGTAACAAAGAGTAACTAAATGGGATTTAACCCCTTCCCTTATAAAAGTTTGAATCACCCCCCTTTTCCCATTTAAAAAAACAAACAATGTAAATAATAACAAATATAAACATAATTGGCATCGCCGCATGCGTAAATGTCTGAACTATAATAATATATAATGAATTAAACCTCACGGTCAGTGGCGTACATGTAAAAAAAAAAACAAATTCCAAAATAGCGTATTTTAGGTCACTAAAAACCATAAAAAAATTTATATAAGGCAATCAAAAAGTCCCATAAAAAAAAAAAAATGGTACTGATAAAAACTTCAGATCATGGCGCAAAAAAATTAGCCCTCATACCGCTCTTTATGCGGAAAAATAAAAAAAGTTATAGGGGTCAGAAGAGGACATTTTTAAACATACAAATTTTCGTGCATGTAGTTATGATTTTTACCAGATGTAAAACAAAATAAAACCTATATAATTAGGATATCATTTTAATTATATGGACCTACAGAATAAAGAGAAGGTGTCATTTTCCACTGTGTGGAAACGGAAGTCCCCAAAAGTTACAAAATGGCTTTTTTTTTTTTCAATTTTGTCCTACACATTTTTTTTTCCGACGTAGATTTTTTTTGTAAAATGACGGATGTCATTACAAAGTACAATTGGTGGTGCAAAAAACAAGCCATAATATGGGTCTGTAGGTGCAAAATTGAAAGCGTTATGATTTTTAAAAGGTAAGGAGGAAAAAATGAAAGTGCAAAAACGGGTACTCCGGCACTAAGACATCTTATCCCCTATCCAAAGGATAGAGGATAAAATGCCTGATCGCGGGGGTCCCGTTAGAATCAGTCCCCGGAGCATGTTCGCCCCGGGTCTGATTACTGGCGTTCACAGGGGCTGGAGCATTGTGACCTCACGGCCCCGCCCCTGTGTGACGACACTCTCTGCCCCCTCAATGCAAGCTTATGTGAGGGGGCGTGTCAGCAAGACAATCCACAGAACAATGTGTGTGGATAGAAACCAGTCACAGGCTACTTAAACCTAGCACCGCCGGACCTCATTGGCCTGGTGTCTGCACTCCATGACCTAACCAGCAACGCCATCAGATAGCCCTAGCAGCAGGAAAACACCGGGCTGCCGCTGGACCACAGCAAGGTAAGTATCTTACACATGCTGCCTGAACCACAAGTTCAGGATGGTCTCTGGTAGCTTATTCCTGCCCCACTGGCCATATTTAATATATTTCTCCATTTGGGTATCAGTAGAGATATTTCAATCAATGCTGGGAAGACAGCCATCACACCCCCTCCCATAGACTTGCATTGAGGGGGTGGGGCGTGACATAATGAGGGGCGGGTCTATGACATCATGAGCTCCCGGTGCTGGCTCCAGCGTCCAGAACAGTTTGTTACAAACGCTAAGCAGCGGAGTACCCCTTTAACAATTACCCCAGACATTATTTTTTTCTTTTAGATAACTTATTTCTTGCATCCTTATGTGCAGTAACTGAGCACAGTTGCTTCTTTTCTTGCTCCCTCCTTCCTCAGATTTGCTTGGTTTAATCTCTGTCTGAAGAGAGTGAAAAATAATCGGATATCAATGACCCAGTGTTTATGTGTCAGACAGACCAAAGCCTTCAGTCTAATTTATGGCCTTTTAAACTATAAGCTTATGAATTTTGGAAATGTGCTTAGCATTTTAGCATTTATCATAGGTATTTTTGGAATTTATGCCAAAGAACTGTATGAACCTGCAGAAGAAATATGATTATTTTTAAGATTTTTTTTGTAAACCCACACAAATAGACCTTTTGGTTTCACATTTTTTACTTGACTGTTCTTGGCCCATTTTACCTTAGGTGAGAGATCTCTTATTCTATCTATGATTTATTTTCAGATGTATTATCCATTTGTTCTCAGCGGTTTCTTAAATCATTACTTGGCCTCAGGCTTGAGCCAATTCTTGATGACATAATGTCTTACATATCCGAAAAGATTTCACCTACATGTAAAAAAAAAAAAAATGTAGATGTCTTGGGAGAAAAAGAGTGGCCTTTGGATAAAGTAGTGCTCCTTTTATTCTGTTTTTAAAGGAGGGATCTCATTTCACAGTCACAATTTTGCATTGTTACTATTTGATTTACAATACCAAACCAAAAAGCTAAGCATGCATAATAACCATGCAAGATGGACAATGTATTGGAAAGCAGGAGCACTCTGTGGCTTTCCTAAAATACTAACACCGGAAAACAAAGATCTTCTGGGATCAATGGAAATGACTAAATAATAGTGGAGGTCACTGACAGGAAAACATATTAAATATTAAATATAAATGTAATTAATTTTTGATATTTTTAGGCAAAACATATCAGGGCTCATTACAACTCTGCTTTACCTTACTTATTTAATATGTGTGAACTGGAGTGAAATAGCTCCTATAGTATTAATGATTGCAAGTTTTTAAACTATGTTTTAGGGTACGTGCACACAGGCGGATTTATTTGCGAGTTTCCCGCTGCGTATTTGAAAGGGTGTGGTCTCTTCTTATCTGTCCGAAGCAGATTTTCTGCTTCGGAATTTCTGCAGACCTTACTGACTTCAATGGGACTTGCGGCAGCTTTGAAAGGGTCGGGCTCTTTGCAGTTGTCCGCAGCAGATTTTCCGCTGCGGACAACCGCAAAGAGCCCGCAGCCTTTCAAATACGTTTCGGGAAACCCGCAAGTAAATCCGCCCGTGTGAACGTACGCTTATATCTTATTTATCAGGTACAACAGGGCCGACTCACCCTGACTAAGATGGTCACCCAATCTAATCACAGTTACCCCCCTTTTTTCCCCTTATTCCCTATTTTTTACTTTTCTGTACGTTTCTCTTATTCAACAGTTTATGTTAATTGTTTTGTTATTTGTTTGGTCTTTTTTTTTTCCATTTCTCAAGCTTATTCCAAAGGAAGTGGAGAAGATTAATTAATATTAATTATAATTGTAAATTTGAGAAACTTAACTTACTTTTGGATCAAAAAGTGTCCCCATCTACCACGCGGTGGTGACCTCATTGCTGATGGGACCCTAACATTCTATTTACTCCCCTCTCCTGGGCTTAAATGGGCACTGTCAGATACAAAAACTGTTTTATATGTTGTACGCCTTGGCAAAACATTAACCTTTTCTAATATACTTCATAAGAAAATTGTATTTCCTTTTATATAGAAATGATGGCATAAAAATCATGGCTTTGTCCAAGCTGAAGCACAGGCATGGACAAAATTAGTCAGAACCTCCATTAATAAAATAAATGTGAGGTGGCCCAGTACAGAATCTGTTATACTGTACACCTCCTGTCCTGTGTGGTGGCTTCTATTCCAGTGTTCCCCTGGGTCCACATCCCTCCTAAGGATTATAAACTCTCCTGTCATGTGTTGATTAATCTTTTGAGGCGTTTGTCACTTTAAATAATGTTCTTGGCAACCTTGTTGTCAAGGAGAGGTGTGCAGGGTGAACCAGGTGGCTTGTCAGTGACCAATGGGATCTCTCTAAACTGCCCCCCTTATATAGTGAGGTCAGGGTTCAGCTCACTATCTTGAGCCCTAGCTCTCTTGAGAGCTAGCTGAGGTACAGTGAAGTGAAGAGCTGAGGAGTTTGTCTGTGTGATCCAGAAGGAGGCCTGAGGCCTAGTCCTGCAACCACGCTTCTACTGCAAGTTAATCCCTGCACCTGTAGTGAAAGTCAAAGCTGCAAGGTATACCTAAACCAGTGGGGATTCTAGTCAAGTCAAGCCTGTTAACAAGCCTGGATGCCTCAGTCAAGTCAATTATAACTATAAGGCCCAGCAAGCCGATAAGCTTCCTGAAGTTCCCCCTGCTGAACTGAGCTGTATAAACTGTAACACTGTTCAGTAACTTTGCATCAGAGTGATTATTTGCCCCGTGCCTGGCCCAGGAATCGTTGGCTATACCTCGGGCGTTGAATTAGGTAAACCACACCCTGGTGCCACGATCACAAAGGGTTAATAAGATCTGCCCTTCTATACCCGTCACTACCCTGCAATGGCAAATCGAAAAGAAAACATCCAAAAGAAAAAAGGTTTCTGTAGCACTATAAGGCACATGAGCGATGTAATATTTCAAATTGCATTACTGTTATATTAACTATGAATGTAAATTTGGGGCCATCGGCTGTCCAGGCATGCTGGGAGTTTTGAAACATCTGAAGGGCCACAATTTGGAGAACACTGACCTACATTATTGTTGGCAGCACATCCCCTGTTCACACAGAGAGACGTGTGACTGACAAGTGATGATTTTTAGGGCTGCATGATCCCAGCGATCACTAGGTCCTTACACAAGATGATAATGGTCTCATTCGAGGGGCGTGGCTTGGGCACGCAGGAAGATGGCTGCTTTGCACTAGAGCTCCTGCAGAGCCACTGATCTTAAGGGCTAAAAAGGACGGCTATGGGCAACAAACACAAGCAGAAGCGCAAGCAACTGACGCAGCAACACTCCCTCACCTCTGTGACAACCATCAAGGCGTTCTTCCAGCACCGACGGGCCGGAGAGAGCCCGGACAAACGGGAGCCGCTGTCTCGCTCACAGCCACCGGCGCCATTACACCCCGCTCCCTCAGAAGAAATGCCTGACGGAGGCCCCGCCATCCTGACAACGATGCCGGAACCCGTGGCTGCACACACTGGCCGGGATATTACAAGATCCCCTCCTCAGGGACCGGCAAGTAAGTCATTCCCTAGACATGAGCACCCACCTGCTACTGGGACCCCCACACGGAGCGCTGCTTCTCAGAAGATGGCGGACCGCTCTGCCTCAGCTGTCTCCTCTCCCCTGCCGCAGCATCACACGCTGAGAGCCGCTGCTACACAGGCTAATGGGACCCCTATGACACCGGCTGCTGAGCCTACTCCTCACACGCTGGAGGAGGTGGATATGTTGAAGTTGCCTGCAGTCAGGGAGGACTCTCCGGCATTACCACAGAGGCAGTCTGCCCAACTTCCCCTCAAACAACCTGGTCAGTCACCTTCTACACACAGTATTAACTCTTTGGTGTCTGGATCCTCACCTCCTCCAGTTCCAGCTGCCTCCCCTCTACCTGAACTTTCTGCCCAAAACTACACAGACTCTGGCACTTCGGCCTCTAGTGGAGGCTCCACTGAGGGTGACAGTCCCCCAGAATATTGGGGCGCTAGTCCCCCAGCTAAAAAAAAGTTATTCCGGACCCCTCAAAGGAGTACTCCATCGCTCCGTGCTTACACAGATTACTCTTCTTCAGAGGAAGCGCATAAGAGAGAACATCGCCCAAGCCGCCATGCTGGGTCCCCTGCGTCCTCATCCCCACCCGTATTGAATGCTGATTTGCCTTCCTCCCACTCACCTGTGGAGCCCGTACTCCGGACGCCAGAATTGGCGATACACACTCTGAAAAATCACCCGGAACTTCAGGCGCTCCTGGCTCTTTTGCCCACAAAGATGGACATGCTCTCGCTGGCCGCGGACCTAAAATCCGCTTGGCAGAAGTACCTGGAACCGATACAAGCAGAGGTTACTTGCCTGGCTAATAAAGTCCAGGACTTAGAGATTTCTCATACTACAATGCTCGCTGACATCACAGAGCTTAAATCGGCTACTGCAACACTCTACTCCTCGCAAGCAACTATGGTTGAGCATTTGGACGATGTGGACAATCGCAATCGGCGCAACAATGTCCAAATCAAAGGTCTCCCAGAATCTGTGTCCATCCAAGAACTGCAGGGAGTGGTTCAACGGATCTTTAATGAAGTACTGCAAAAACCTGCCGATAATCCTATTGAGCTGGACAGAGCCCACAGAGCGCTGAAAGCGAAAAATCCAGACCCGTCCAAACCCCGAGATGTGATCTGCAGAGTACATCATTACACCACCAAAGATGCGGTCATGAGAAAAGCAAGGGATCTTAAACACCTGACCTATAACGGAACTCCAATCCAACTTTACCCTGACCTCTCTATCCGCACCCTACGCCTCAGGGCCTCGCTCAAACCCCTCCTGCGCACTTTGCAAAATGCCCATATACTTTACAGATGGGGGTTCCCTTTTTCACTGATCGCCAGACACGGTTCCACCACTGCTACTCTGCTCTCCCCCAGAGACCTTCCTCAATTTTTGTCCACTTTCAAACTCCCTCAGATTGCCCTTCCAGATTGGGAGTCATTCTACTAACCCTCCTACCCGGCTTGCTCTAGACCCAACCGAGATGAGAGGTCTTCACCACAGAACATGGACACTACTCCATTTACACCCCTTCCGCAAGGACTGAAACGCAAAACCTGACTTCCTGATTCCATGGACTTTGGAGCGCTTAATGTGCCTTAACTCCTTCTTTGATTTGACCATGGACTGCTCCTCTGACCAGTTCCACTGGAAACGGATGCTGACCCGGCCGGGTCCCCTCTAAGTCCTTGGGACACTGTTACATGCATTTATGTTTGTGATTCATGCGTTATCTGCCCTAACATGGTTAGAATGTTGTTCTTCCATAGCTTTCTCTTATATGTCGCCCTGCCCACTGTTTTCACGGGTGGCTACTGCCACCCCTGTTTAATGACAGCCCTTACCTTGTGAAGCTCTCACTCCGGACCCCGGGAAAGAGCTACCATCTGACTTCATTTTGGCTCTAGTAGAGAGTCCTTTTGGTTTCCCCACTGTCACTGTTACTTTATGTTGATGACAGTTTCGCTCCCTTTTTGGCGTCCCTTCCACTCAACCCCCATTAGGGACATGGTCAGACTGGTGCTGACCTTGCTTATGGTCCTTATGACCACCGCTGTGAGCCCCTATGTAGCTATCTCCTTTAGGTTGCTGCTGTTCTCCTCTTCCCTAACTTTCTCCTTTTTACCTCTTCTCCCTCTTCTAGGTATACCTCGTGAATTTCATCGACATCTCGGACAGTGGTTGCACAGGCGGACTCCTAACATGACGGTAAGACTGTTCATTCCTCTCCCTAATCCACATGGCGGTTGACATTAAGGTAGCCTCATTTAATGTCAAAGGGCTGAACACCCCCTGAAAAACGTAGTAAAGTCTTGTATTCCCTCCATAAACAGAGGACCCACATCCTGGCTTTACAGGAGACTCACTTTATGGAGGGACATGTACCACAGTTTGCCTGTAGATACTATCCAACCTGGATTAACAGTGTTAACCCAGAGGCGAAAACTAAAGGGGTTGCTCTAGCATTCCATAAATCTCTACCCATTAAAATTCTAGATACAGTGAGTGATCCTAATGCACGTTATCTATTTGTCAACTGTGAGATCTCAGATCAAAAGTTCACTATAGCCTCCATATATGCCCCCAACCAGGGCCAAACTTAATTTCTGTGCACTACGCTTGCACTAGGCTATCATCCTTTGCAGTTGGACATATTATCCTCTGCGGAGATTTTAACATCCCCCTGCATCCGCTAGCCGACACTTCCACGGGCCACTCTTACCTGTCCTATCGACACCTACGCGTCATCTGCCAAAAACTCCACTCCTTGCAACTTAGCAATGCATGGCGTACCCGACACCTGCAAGGCCGTGACTTCACCTTTTTCTCCCACCCATGACAAACGTATAGACCATGCTCCTACATTCTTTTCATTCCAATTACCCTCTCTTTCCAAGCCTCATGCTACCTGGCGCCTGAACGAGACTCTTCTGCTGGACACATTGTGTTCCCAAGAGCTCAAACTCTCAATTGCTAAGTTTCAGGCTGACCATGTGAATGATGACTCCCCACCACTTATTAAATGGGAAGCCCTGAAATGTGTTTTACGCGGCGTACTGGTCAAGCATGGGGCTCGGTTAATCCCTTGGGGACGGAGCCCATTATGACCCTAAGGACGGGAGCATTTTTTGCAAATCTGACCACTGTCACTTTAAGCATTAATAACTCTGGGATGCTTTTACTTATAAATTTGATTCCGAGATTGTTTTTTCGTGACATATTCTACTTTATGCTAGTGGTAAATTTTCGGCGATACTTGCATCCTTTCTTGGTGAAAAATTCAAAAATTTCATGAAAAATGTGAAAATTTTGCATTTTTCTAACTTTGAAGCTCTCTGCTTATAAGGAATATGGATATTCCAAATAAATTATATATTGATTCACATATACAATATGTCTACTTTATGTCTGCATCATAAAATTGATGAGTTTTTACTTTTGGAAAACATCAGAGGGCTTCAAAGTTCAGCAACAATTTTCCAATTTTTGGCAAAATTTTCAAAATCTGAATTTTTCAGGGACCAGTTCAGGTTTGAAGTGGATTTGAAGGGTCTTCTGGTTAGAAATACCCCATTATAAAAACTGCACCCTTCAAAGTATTCAAAATGACATTCAGTCAGTGTGTTAACCCTTTAGGTGTTTCACAGGAATAGCAGCAAAGTGAAGGAGAAATTTCAAAATCTTCATTTTTTTAAACTCGCATGTTCTTGTAGACCCAGTTTTTGAATTTTTACAAGGGGTAAAAGGAAAAAAATCCTCTCAAAATTTGTAACCCAATTTCTCTCGAGTAAGAAAATACCTCATATGTGTATGTCAAGTGTTCGGCGGGTGCACTAGAGGGCTCAGAAGCGAAGGAGCAACAATGGGATTTAGGAGAGTGAGTTTTTCTGAAATGGTTTTTGGGGGGCATGTCCCATTTAGGAAGCCCCTATGGTGCCAGGACAGCAAAACCCCCCCACATCGCACACTATTATGGAAACGACACCCCTCAAGGAACGTAACAAGGAGTAGGGTGAGCCTTAACACCCCACAGGTGTTTGACAACTTTTTGTTAAAGTCGAATGTGTAAATGAAAAAAAAAATTTCCACTAAAATGCTGGTTTTTCCCCAAATTTAACTTTTTGTTTACAAAGGGTAATAGGAGAAAATGCCCCCCAAAATTTGTAACCCCATTTCTTCTGAGTATGGAAATACCCCATGTTTGGACGTCAAGTGCACTGCGAGCGAACTACAACGCTCAGATGAGAAGGAGCGCCATTGAGCTTTTAGAGAGATAATTTGTTTGGAATGGAAGTCGGGGGCCATGTGCATTTACAAAGCCCCCCGTGGTGCCAGAACAGTAGACTTCCTCACATGTGACCCCATTTTGGAAACTACACCCCTCACGGAATGTAATAAGGGGTACAGTGAGCCTTTACACCCTACTGGCGTTTGACAGATCTTTGGAACAGTGGGCTGTGCAAACAAAAAAATTACATTTTTCATTTTCACGGATCACTGTTCCAAAAATCTGTCAGACACTTGTGGGACATAAATGCTCACTGTACCCCTTATTACATTACATGAGGGGTGTAGTTTCCAAAATGGGATCACATGTGGGTATTTATTTTTTGGGTTTATGTCAGAACCGCTGTAAAATCAGCCACCCCTGTGCAAATCACCAATTTTAGGCCTCAAATGTACATGGTGCGCTCTCACTCCTGAGCCTTGTTGTGCGCCCGCAGATCATTTTACGCCTACATATGGGGTATTTCTGTACTCAGGAGAAATTGCGTTACAAATTTTGGGGGTCTTTTTTTCCTTTTACCTCTTGTGAAAATAAAAAGTAAAGGGCAACACCAGCATGTTAGTGTAAAATTTTTTTTTTTTTACACTAGCAGGCTGGTGTAGACCCCAACTTTTCCTTTTCATAAGGGGTAGAAGGAGAAAAAGCCCCCCAAAATTTGTAGTGCAATTTCTCCCGAGTACGGCGATACCCCATATGTGGCCCTAAACTGTTTCCTTGAAATACGACAGGGCTCCAAAGTGAGAGAGCACCATGCGCATTTGAGGACTAAATTAGGAATTGCATAGGGGTGGACATAGGGGTATTCTACGCCAGTGATTCCGAAACAGGGTGCCTCCAGCTGTTGCTAAACTGTCTTGGTCCTGTGATGAAGGCTCGAGTCATGGCACTCTACTCCAATCCCCAAGCACAGGTCCGTGTCAATGGTCAGTTATCCTCTCCATTTCACATTCGTAATGGTACGAGGCAAGGCTGTCCCCTATCACCAATCCTCTACGTGCTTTGTATGGAACATCTACTCAACGCGATCTGGGATAACCGCAATATTAGGGGCTTACAGACCGCCTCGTGCCATTGCAAATGCTCGGCTTTTGCAGACGACATTCTGCTTTTCCTTTCTTCTCCTATCACTACCCTCCCCTCTCTTCTCTCCACCATACGCACATACTCTCAATACAGCAATTACAAGATAAATCCGTCTAAGAGTGAAGCCCTTAATATCACCCTTCCCGCTCATGTAATCGCCCAGCTCCGCGCTTCCTTCCCTTTTAAATGGTGCAATAGATCGATCACATACCTGGGAATGCAGGTTCCCTCTAACCTGGACGACACTTATACACTTAATTACCCACCTCTATTACAACTATTGAGATCCGACTTGGCTAGGTGGGAGCGCAGGGACTTCTCTTGGCTGGGCAGAATTAACGTTCTGAAAATGAACGTTCTCAATCGCTTGCTCTACTTATTCTCTACTGTGCCGGCTCTTCTGCCCAAGTCCTTTTTTGGGGGACTCACTGCGCTCCTAACTGGCTTTGTGTGGATCCATAAACGCCCGAGACTGGCCCGCAAAATACTGTCTAGACACAAGTCTGAGGGAGGCTTAGGCCTTCCGGACTGCCTTGCTTACCACCTGGCCTCAGTCCTCACAAGAGTCCTTGATTGCCACGCCTCATCACCAGTCAAACTCTGGATATCCCTGGAGCGTGACTCCTGTTCTCTGGACCCTAAAACGTTCATGTGGCGTCCCTCCACACCGCGTTTCTCCTATACCTTAACTGAAATGCCTCCAGTATTGGCAACGATGGCTCAGACACGACGCACATATCTGTCTACATCAAGATTGTTTATCTCAGATGGCCCGTTGACTCCGGTGTTCGACAACCCACTATTCCCCTCTACCTCCTCCACTTCTTCATTCCTGGGCCTGGCAAAGCATTCCTCACCTTCCTTCCTCACTCTCCTGACTCATAACGCTTTGAGACCTTTGGAAGATGTACTAGGTGATACGCCCCCCACTTTTCTGCATTCCTTTCAGTACACCCAACTGAGACACTTTTACTTGAAACATCAACATAAGCTACATCTCCTCCGCCCCCTGTTCCCGTTCGAGAAGTTGTGCACATCTAGCTCTCGGCCGTCCCGTCCGATTAGTAGTATTTACTCCCTTATCCTTAGTAAGGATCCTCTGCCATACAGGAGAGGTTGGGAGCGAGAGCTGATGACTGAATTCTATGATGAGGAATGGAAGAGGGCCCTACACTACTGCCACAAAGTTTCCACCTCCTGTAGGGCTCAGGAAACCAACTTCAAAATTCTAACCAGATGGTATCGGGTCCCGGCTCTATTATCCAAGCTCTTCCCGGGGAACCCCGACGTATGCTGGAGGTGTGGGGAGTCAGGGGGTACCATGCTCCTTTTGGGCCCAAGTGTTGGATGTAATCCATAGGTTAGCATCCATAAGAGTGGATATGGACCCGAGACCCTTGTTACTATCCGTCCTTCCCCCCCCTTCTCCCAAAGTGGCCTACTCATCTAGCTAGATTTATGTTGCTAGCGGCTAGGACGGTCATCCCTAGGCTGTGGAAATCCACTTCCCCACCCTCTTTCTCATCGTGGCTACGGGAACTCTCCCATCTCCATAGGATGGAGGAATTAATAGCGGATTCCAGACGATCAATGGACAAACACCACCTGATCTGGGGCCCCTGGATCTCTTTCATGTCCTCCCCTGAATATAGATCTATCAATCTGGAGTCTCCAGATCCCCCAAGTTAACTACCAACTTGAGGGATGTTCGCGCCCTCCTCCCTCACACTATCTAACGACTGCCTGATGTCGACAAGCCGTGTTGGAGAGTCTTAGCCTGTGCACCCTGTCGAGAGGTAAGCCTTCTCTTTTCTATTCCCTTGTTCCTCGTTCTCTCTTGTCCTCTCCTCCTACTCTGTGTCCATCCTTCTCCCCCTCCTTTTTCCTTTCCTTTTGCCTCCTCTGTATAGAGCTCCTTCAAGCCTACTCAATCAAGAACCTGCAAGGGTAGTCCCCTACTACCCGTACTATGGAGCCTCCATTGCATATACTCAGGATTATTCTTACTGTTATTGATATACGTGATTCTTACCCTATCCTGTGTGTATGACACAGACACGTGCCTTCATGTGTGTTCGTATTATTTGTACTTTTTGTACCTTTTTTTTTTTTTTTATTGGAAAACCTTCAATAAACTTCTACTGTTTAAAAAAAATAATGGTCTCATTCAGCCAATTATAGCCCCACGTACAAGTTTTTTAAAGGAGTTTTGTAGTGAAATATAAGAATAGGTGATAAGTTATAGATCGCCAGGGGTCTGATCGCTGGGACCCCCCTGCGATCTCCTGAATGGGGCCCCGGCAGTCTGCTGGGAGGGGGCTTGCCGACCCCAGCACAGAGCGGCGGCGGTGATGACACCCCCCCCCTCCATGTATCCCATAGAGATATATGGAGGGGAAATGTCGGCCGCGGCTTCCTGCGGGGTTCGGAACGGCCGACTGCAAGGGCCTCGTTCAGGAGATCGCGGGGGTTCCCATGGATCTGACCCCGGCGATATATAACTTATCCCCTGTCCTTCGGATAGGGGATATATTATATTTGACTACATATAACTTTAATACGTTTCCCAAGATGGCATATTTTACGCTCATACCCTAGTTATACTTTATCAATTTGGATAAAAGCATCATGGTACCATGTGATATTGAATGTGGGGCACTTGGAAGGCATGCCGTGCCTTCTCAAGAAGAATAGACCGTCTAAACTATGGGATAAATCCATCAAAGTCCAACAACAGAACTACACCTTATAACAGTGGATTTCCATTAGGACAAGCCAGAGCCCGTACCGAGCTTTTGTCTGCTTTGTAATAGAAAGTATTGACATTTATCACAAGCCCTGAAACACTTTCATCAATATGTCACGGCCATAAGACGAGTTGATAATAGTTTATGCCTAGCACTAGGACATGTCCCAGTAACACTGCTGATCAATCTAGTGCAGCGTTTACAGCTGAGATGAAACACATTTGTCTATTTCTTGGGTATGAAGTGATAGTTGCCGTGATGTGATGCAGTTTAAGTCTCTCGAAAAACTTTCATCCAGCCACGTTCTAACCAAGAGCAAAAGAAATATGATGTGTAGAAATGTAAATATAATAAGTAAAAAATTTGCCTTTTGTAGCCAGTACTTTGTATGGAAATTGTGGGTTTCGTGATTTAGCTGGAATCTAAATACTATACTGTCCTATACGCCATGACCTCTCCTGCCCAGAGTCACAGAAGAAATTAGTTAATGTTAAAAACTGTCCTATAAAAAGAGTGGGGGAATAGTCATTTGACACATTAAAGGGGTACTCCGGTGGAAAAGGAGAGAGAGAGAGAGAGAGAGAGAGAGAGCAACAGGGATCTCCTCCTCAACCCTGGAGGTGGGCTATAGCTGGCACTGTATATGACTGTTAGATGCCAGTAAGAGGATGAATAGCAACGATGGCTGTCCTGCGGAAGTTGGCTGCACTCTGTACCAATGGATTTACAGCAGTAGTGCTGATCCAGAAGTAGCATAGTCAGAAATGGAGGATAGTGTTAGGATGTGACAGGCCAGAGAATAAGAGTTTAATCAGGAATGGAACCAAGGGTCAAGGCCAGCCCAGAAGTAAGACTTTATACAGTAGGCAGACAATCTGAAGGATAAGGCAAGACAACTGTAACCCACAAAAACACCAAGAAAAACAAGACAGTAAAATTCTATATTACATTGCTATTTGTTTAATTAAAAATTGTAAAAAAAATGTCAGGATATTAAAGTATTACTACTCACCATGTTTTGTATAGAACCCTTATTCGGTTCTGTGTATATAGCTCACCAAAAGTCATAGAGCAAATTTATCTGATCTCAGTGACTACTTTTAATGGCTGTTTTCTCCCAAACACAGTGCCACACACTCCACAAATTTCATGAGGTACTGCAGCTTGTAAAGTCCCAATGGGTATGGACAAGCTACGCTACTAAACCAGTTTGGCCTAGATCCAAACTCAGGAACAGAGTTTAAGTTTAAGTACCTTCTAGTTTTTCACATTTCATCTCATTCCAGGCCGTGTACTCTAGACTTAGCTACTATAGGGCACCAAGTTGCCACCTCTGCTGGTGTGGTTAGTCGCAGGCCAGACACAAAACACAGCCCGTTACTAAACACTGGGAAACAGGGAAACAAGCAGTGACGGGTCTGGTGACGGTGTGGATATGAGGCTGGCGTCCTGGTAGAAGAGTTAGGTATAGGCAATAGAGTAGTGGCAGGTGGCAGAGTTTCAGTGTTAGCGGTACAAAAAAGACACAGAAGGGCCAATGTGTCACCTAAGGATCAGACACAGGCAAAATCAGGAGCACAAAGACAGGTCAGGCATAGAGTAGCAGATCAGATTCAGAAACAGAAAATCTTCGCTATGGTAAAATCACACTATTTCCTTAAATAGATAATGCCTGACAGGGATAGGTGTAGGACTGATCAGGAGTGTGTGCTGGCTTTTATAGTAGCAGAGAGTGTGGTCATGTGCACCCAAAGGTTCAGGCCAGAAACTTCAGCAGTAGAGAAGACAGAAGCAAAGGGAGGGTCAAGACCAGACGGCGAGGCGCGAGCCAAGCTGTAATAGACACCTTATGGCGGTAAGTGTCGGGACTGATCAGCACAGCTCAACTGTATTTATTTCAAAGGAGCTGGGCTGCTGTTTCTGGAAGAAAGCGGACATCATTTTCTAATCCTAAATCCTAATCCTAAACATGCCTGTATTTGACCAACTTTATTATAAGCAAAACTAAGAGACTTAGATCTAACAAAGTCATTTTTATGGAACCTATTTATGGTTTCTGACTTTCATAATTACCCAAATCCCAATGAAGTGTATAGAGACCATTTTCACGGTAAACCAAGTGATCTGGAAGCTCTTCAATATCCGTAACATGAAAGGTTCTCTTTGTGGGTCCTTTCATAATTTAAATTTATCATGCTGTAATTCTGAACTCTAATTATTCATTAAACTTCCTCCTTTAATCTAAGTTAATTATAAAACTCCTCCGGTATCTCTCCACTTCTTCTATTTAGCCATGTACGTTTAATCCATTTAACTTTGTTAGTCTATTGGCATTGAAGGGATTAAACAAGATCTGTTCAAATAAAATGTAAAGATCGTAACTGGCAGAGAAAAACGCAATCCAATTTTCGGAGTGCACTCAGCCTTAGCTAATGCCCACTTCACATTTGCAGAGCTCTTAAATATTGTATTGAAAGTGTTTACAGCCGAGTTACACAGCTAAATCATCAATGCTGCAGATTTAACCACGAAGACCAAAGTGACATTTTAACTGTATATGGATTTATGTATAGGTATATACTGCAAATCAGAACCTTAAAGGCATGGTGCTCATGGGACCAACAAATCGACTATGAATGTGACTTCACGACCTCACTAGAAAATCTTGAATCTAACAAAAGCATTGTTCAGAGATTTCATTTGGTTATTTTAATAAAAGCAAACTTGAGCCTTAAAGCAGGGTTCTTTGAACTTATGCATTGATGGCCTATCCCTAGTGCAACAGCCAAATGTAGATGAGCATTTGCTGTTGGAGCATGTTGGGGAACTTGATGTTAGCATGGTGCGGAGAAGAGCCTAGACACCAGGAGGTTGCATTGCAAAACTGGTAACATTGCTTGATCAGTGTACAAAGTCTTTAAAATGTTTGCCCATTGTTGCTGGTAGTGAAGTGTTAATCTGGTTTCATTGGTATTCCCGATATTGCTGGTTATCATCAAGCGGCCACCTATTTGGTAAGGGTCATGGATTGGTGTCGCCATGAGGAAAACAGGCAATGGGTCTCCATGCAGCAGGTTACCCACATCCTTTTGGATATTACCATGGCCAAGGATTCTATTGGAGGACCCCATTGGAGGTTCAGCTCCACCTAACAATTGAACCCTCTCTAAAAGTAATCTCTACAACTTTCTCGAAAATTGATATTTCTACAGTATTCAACAGTCCTGTAGAGTCCCTAATTCAATGCTACACTGAAGCGTGATTCCACCTGTAAACTTCTGGCAGGTTTCCTGGGCTTGCTGAATGTGGTAGTGCAGTTGATCTGTGCTCTTCTTTTACAGCCATGAAGCAATGGTTCAGGACTACTTTAGGTACTGGTGGGAGGCAACTAGGCAAAATGAGTTAAAGAAAGTTGTGAGATGACTGGCCGGTCTTCTCAATTAGCCTTACAGTAACCACAGCTGTCAAACCTGTAGCCTTAGCAGGCCTTTTTTAACTCTGGCGCCAGATGTTGTTGACTCATACCCAAACCTACACCTAAGGTTCCAAAAAGTTGACTATTTTATCAACTATACAAACTTTTTTCTTGCTAGAAAAACCTACTAACTACCAATGTTCTGAAACTCTTAACTTGTTACTATTAATCAATGTCAGCAAAGACAACCCAAATTGAATACTGTGTGTTGTAAATGGCGTTAAAGAGGTTATTCCACAGAAAGGTTTTTTGTTTTTTTGAAAGATGCCCAGGATCAATGCAGTAAAAAAAAAAAAAAAAGCTATACATATCTGGTGCACTCCCCACTACAACTGGTAACACTGCTCCCAGTCTCTGTTGCTCTTCTCTTCTGGGTGCTAAGACCCAATATGCCAATCGCCGCCACTGGCTACAGCAATGCCCCTCCTACTATTATGTATTGGGTCCAGACATAAAGAAGAGGGGCACAACCGAGACCGGGGTAAAACTATTTTGACCCAGGTATTCATATTCAACGAAAGAACAATTGTACCGAGATACTGTTCTAATGCGTGCACCCAGGCCAATTGGTTTGGAAAGTAATGGTTACGCAAGAGGCTTGTAAGTGACAATAGTAATACAATAGTCAGATGGGAATCACTGACCTGAGGATCAAGTGAGGTACAGAAAGGCAACTCCACACTAGTGTTGAGCGGCATAGGCCATATTCGAATTTGTGAATATTCGCGAATATATGGACGAATATTCGTCATATTCGCGAATATTCGCATATTCGTAATATTCTCGTTTTATTTTCGCATATGCGAATATTCGTATGTGCGAAAATTAACATATGCGAAATTTTGCATATACAAAAATTAGCATAAGCGGAAATTCGCACATACGAAAATTAGCATATGCAAATCTTCGCATATGCGAAAATTCGCGCACCAGTCTCACACAGTAGTATTAGAGCCTTCTTACACCAAATAAGCTGTAAGTAGAGAGGAATGATCACTGTGATGTGTACTGTAAAAATAAAAAAATAAAAAAAACGAATATTCGTAATTACGAATATATAGCGCTATATTCGCGAATATTCACGAATTCGCGAATAAAATTCGAATTGCGAATATTCGCGAGCAACACTACTCCACACTAAACCGACCATCAGTCATGATGCCATTTGGTCACCAGCGGAAAGCAGGCTGCAAAGGCACTGGTGTGTTAAGAGGTGAGCAAGGAAAAGGTTAAAGAAAATGGCTGTTACACAATATTTCTGCTACATGTATACTTGAATGAAGGGTAAGAACACCATTTTTCTGTAGTAAAATTGCTTACTAATGCACCATTCAGTCCTTATTAGACACATAATGCTTACTGCTAAATAGTTTTGCAAGAAGCCATTCTGTGGTAAGTGCACGTCCTCTACAGGATTTATGGAGTGACCTTCAAAATTCCTTTGTTAAATGAATCTTATTAGAACCGGAATGTATTGTCCTTTTACCTTCCAAAAGAAAAGAAACACTGAAGAGCCTCTTATTGTTATAGACTTTTATTTGGAATGTAAAGCCTTGAAAAGTTGAAAAATGATGCTCTTCAATTTAAAGGGGTACTCTGGTGAAAACCTTTTTTCTTTTAAATCAACTGGTGCCAGAAAGTTATACAGATTTGTAAATTACTTCTATTAAAAAATCTTAATCCTTGCAGTACTTATTAGCTGCTGAATGCTACAGAGGAATTTCCTTTCTTTTTGGAACACTGATGACATCACGAGCACAGTGCTCTCTGCTGACATCTCTGTCCATTTTAGCAACCGTGCATAGCAGATGAATAGCAGATGCATAGCAGATGTATGCTAAGGGCAGCATGGTGGCTCAGTGGTTAGCACTGCTGCCTTGCAGCTCTGGGGACTTGGGTTCAAATCCCACTAAGGACAACAATAAATAAAGCATTATTATAATAACGTCAGCAGAGAGAACTATGCTCGTGATGTCATCAGAGAGCATTCCAAAAAGAAAATAATTTCCTCTGTAGTATTAAGCAGCTAATAAGTACAGGAAGGATTAAGATTTTTTAATAGAAGTAATTTACAAATATGTTTAACTTTCTGCCACCAGTTGATTTAAAAGAAAAAAGGTTTTCACCGGAGTACCCCTTTAATTGTGGTAGACGACATGATGGTAGTTGGCTTGCTCACTACCAATAAGTTTGTGTATAAATATTATGCATGGAACACAAATGCACTAAGTAAAAAAAATAAAATTACACCATTTAGCCTAAGAGTATACGTGACCCTGATATTTTCTGACTCGTAACGTAAGACTTCTTCACTTATGATGTAATTTTCATCATAGTTATACCTCAACTATGAGACAGAATGAGTAAAAAAAGAATCCATAAAATCACATTGTCTGATTTTTTAAGAATTTATTTGCAAATTGTGGTGGAAAATTAATTGTTTGGTCAATAAGAAAAGTTGATCTCAATACTTTGTTATATACCCTTTGTTGGCAATGACAGAGGTCAAATGTTTTCTGTAAGTCTTCTCAGGGTTTTCACATACTGTTGCTGGTATTTTGGTCCATTCCTCCATGCAGATCTCCTCTAGAGCAGTGATGTTTTGGGGCTGTCGCTGGGCAACACAGACTTGCACAATTGGTGAATGACTAAATACATTTTTGCCCTATTGTATAAGTTTCACACACTGATCATTTAATAGCAGTTTATGAATTTGCTTGTAAGGGGGTTACTCTTAGGTGGTACTGCTTTTGAAAGAAAACAGACCCAGTTTAGTTCCAACAATTCAACTTTACCAACAGGTCTTGACTTGAGGGATTTAAGATTGGGGCCCCACACTTAGGCCCAACCTTGAATCCCCCACCAAGCTACCAACAATACCCCTTCCTAACAATTAGAACTTATCATATGTGGTAAAATGTTTGTTTATTCGAACATCTCAAAAACATACACAACCATTTGACATAAAATTGCAAAATATTATACATTTTTCCCATATTATAAATACCATCGTGCCATCTGACCCAAGGGCACCCATGAAACCTGTTAGTGCATGGTCTATATAACTTCTGGGGTGCAGCACCACCACCAGAAGGTCCACATCAGCTGAGATGATAAGTAATTACACCTCCATTCATTAACGCAAAACTCATACTACCTTGATAATTGCCTCCTTTTAACCTGCTAAAAAGAAATTACCAAATGCCCACCCAAGGGGACATATCCAATTGCCAATGCCCAAAGAATAAAAAGGAGGTTGGGGGGCTTGGGACCAGGCTTCAGCTTGCTTCTCCTAGTGAAATCTTCTACTCCAATCCTTCCTTAAACCCTACTATTTCTCCTTCCCTGCAGCCAAAGTTAACTGCCCAATAATAAAGTAGTCCCAGCAACCCCCCCAAAAAAAAAAAAAAATGAAAAAAAATTCCCCTCACAAAATCCCCATCTAAACTACCTAACCCTGGGGACAAGGTAAAACCTTGTCAGGCCATACCCACACTAGGGTTCCCCTATGATATGGGGCTCTCATTACTTGCAGTTACATAACAAGCTTGGTGGTTACAATAATGCAAAAAGGTGCACAGTCTTGGCATAAATCCTTGTGCATCGGAGTCTTGGCATAAATCCTTGTGCATCGGAGTCTTGCCATAAATCCCTGTGCATCAGAGGCTGCCTGTGTGCCCTAGCAGAAATCTCCACCAGCTCTGAGGTGGAGGATATTGTAACTGAAGTTTATACTTTCTAGCGTAAACCATAAGAAATGTTGTGAGTCGGGGTGAACATGCCCCCTTTGATAGAAATCACGACCATTTGACCTAACCACATCCCTTTTAGTGAAACACTGCCCAGCAAACTCGGCACAAAATGGAGAGCAGTTTTGTCATTTTTTCATTAAGAGCAAATTGATAAATGTCCCCCTTTCTGACTACATTACACACTAGGCGGGACTGTTGCTTTACCATTTCTGAATACAGCTCTAACAAATTCTAACACTTGTCTAATGTGTCTCTCACTTTTAGTATCTTGGTTTCCTGCAGACTCCTCAGGGGCTCCTCCCCAGGACTGTGTTGCTTTACACAGGCCTCCTCTCAGGGTTGTCCAAGAGGTCCAAAAGAATTTCCCCAGAATTCTCAGCGGAGCATAAGTGGCCTCTCTGCAGAACCACCTTGGTCTATATTGACAAGAATCCTAAAACAGCTGTCCACAGATGGGCTACTTTTCCATATGAAGAAGCGTTTTAAGACTTCTTAAAGGAGCATGAACATTAACTTGAAGAGAAAATGGGTATTCCGGCTTTAGACATCTTATCCCCTATCCAAAGGATAGGGGATAAGATGTATGATCGCAGGGGTCCCGTCGTTGCCATCTCAGTGCAGCCCCCCGGCATTCTATGCCAGGCACTGCCCCTAAGACGTGGAAGTGACGTCATGACCACACCCCTAGTGACGCCATAGACATGAATGGAAGGGGCGTGGCGCCAATGTCACTAGGGGCATGGTCGTGACGTCCCCAACTCGGAGGCAGCGCCCGGCACAGAATGCCGGAGGCAGCACCGAGATTGCTGGGGTCCCCAGTGGCGGGACCCCTGCGATCATACATCTTATCCCCTATCCTTTGGATAGGGGATAAGATGTATAAAGCTGGAATACCCCTTTAATTCCAAAAGGATCAGGAATGGCCTCTAAGCCTCCACACACCTTTATGATGGTCTCCTAAAGCAGAAATCAGAAATCTTATCCCTTTGGACCAAGGATTCCTACTAATGTAAACAGTATTATTTCTATTTCTACATACATACAGCATGGGAAGATTTGTTGTCAAATAGGTATCTGTCCCTATCTATCTCAGCAGAAATAAGCGTCTTAAGAAATGCTAAATATTTCTGGCATATAAAATATGGTAGTGGTAGAGATATTAGGGTACATACAGTGGTCCCTCAAGTTACAATATTAATTGGTTCTGGGACGACCATTGTATGTTGAAACCATTGTATGTTGAGACCAGAACTCTATGGAAACCTGGTAATTGGTTCTAAAGCCCCAAAATGTCATCCAAAAATAGGAAAAAGTGAGAATTAAAGAAAAATAAGTAGATAACTAATATAGATAAAGCAAATCCTTACATATAAAAGTAAGAAAGATCTGCTGGGAGCTGTAAATCACTGTCTATGTCAGTGATTTCCAAGCAGGGAGCCTCCAGCTGTTGCAAAACTACAACTCCCAGCATGCCCAGACAGCCAAAGGCTGTCCGGGAATGCTGGGAGTTGTAGTTTTGCAACAGCTGGGGGCACCCTGCTTGGGAAACACTGGTCTATGTAGAGGACAGGAGCTTCTTCGGGGTCCTGTACAGTACACGCAATGTCCTAAAAAAATAACATGGAGCCGCCCTCACCTGGTGTCCAAAGGAGCAGCTAACCCTGGCACAGGTAAGGAGTACAGAACATGTAATACCTCCCTGTACTGTAGGGAGCGCTACCAGACACCAGTCAGTGCATACGCTTCAGTAATACAGGGGTTTTACCAGTAAATTGCCCATTCTGATTGGTCAGTTCTCTCGGCCATTGACAAGTTTTACAGATCTGGACTGTCTTTGTCCAGATTGTCATTGTATGTCGAGTCTGGTTTCAACTTACAATGGTCCAGAAAAGACCATTGTATGTTGAAATTATTGTATGTTGAGGCCATTGTAAGTTGAGGGATCACTGTACGCTGTAAATGATTCTCATCTTAAGTAACACACAGAGTTTCCATAGCCCTCCCTCATAGAATCAAAATATTATCCATCTTTTCTAGAAAGGCTGGAAGATAAGAAATTACCCAGCTCCTTGTATCTCTGCCTTCAAGGCTTTTCGTATTAGAAGCGGAACAACACACAATTATGGAATGTCTTACCATCAGAAAAATCATGTTGAGTTTCTTAAGTGATTTTATCAGGCAAACTAGAAGCCCGGACCAAACAGACAAGCGTGAAGTACCTAGAAGATCCAGCGATTCCCATATTGATGTCTTTTATGTAAACTAAACCTGGAAACAAATTATTTAAAAGGATAACTACATAGAAAATGCGTTTGTATAACGTGATATGCTAGTGGGGATTATGATGGCTGTATCTTTTTTTTTTTATGAATATACACTGCTCAAAAAATTAAAGGGAACACTTAAACAACACAATGTAACTCCAAGTCAATGACACTTCTGTGAAATCACACTGTCCACTCAGGAGGAACACTGATTGACAATCAATGTCACATGCTGTTGGGCAAATGGAACAGACAACAGGTGGAAATTATAGGCAATTAGCAAGACACCCCCAGTAAACGAGTGGTTCTGCAGGTGGTGAACACAGACCACTTTGCAGTTCCTATGCTTCCTGGCTGATGATTTGGTCACTTTTGAATTCTGGTGGTGCTTTCACTCTAGTGGCTCAGGTAGTGCAGCTCTTCCAGGATGGCACATCAATGCGAGCTGTGGCAAGGTTTGCTGTGTCTGTCAGCGTAGTGTCCAGAGCATGGAGGCGCTACCAGGAGACAGGCCAGTACATCAGGAGACGTGGAGGAGGCCATAGGAGGGCAACAACCCAGCAGCAGGACCGCTACCTCCGTCTTTGTGCAAGGAGGAGCAGGAGGAGCACTGCCAGAGACCTGCAAAATGACCTCCAGCAGGCCACAAATATGCATGTGTCCACTCAAACGGTCAGAAACAGACTCCATGAGGGTGGTATGAGGGCCGTCGTCCACAGGTGGGGGTTGTGCTTACAGCCCAACACCGTGCAGGACATTTGGCATTTGGCAGAGAACACCAATATTGGCAAATTCGCCACTGGCGCCCTGTGCTTTTCACAGATGAAAGCAGGTTCACACTGAGCACATGTGACAGACGTGACAGTCTGGAGACGCCGTGGAGAACGTTCTGCTGCCTGCCACATTCTCCAGCATGACCGGTTTGGCGGTGGGTCAGTAATGGTGTGGGGTGGCATTTCTTTGGGGGGGCCGCACAGCCCTCCATGTTCTTGCCAGAGGTAGCCTGACTACCATATAGTGTGTCAGCACTTCCTACAAGAGGAAGGCATTGATGCTACGGACTGGCCGCCTGTTCCGCAGACCTTAATCCGATTGAGCACATCTGGGCAGGGGCATACCTAGAGCATTTGGCACCCGGGGCAGACCCTTTGTTTGCCCCCCCCCCCCCCCCACACACACACACACGCACCCCCCTTAATTACACCCCCTCCCTCCCCTCCCCCCCAGGGGCGGACTGACAACACTCGGGGCCCCTGGACCAAAAAAAAAAAAGGCAAGGGCCCCTGCTAGGCTCTGCAGCTCGTCAATCTTCTGCCATGCTCCTATTCCACCCAAATCCCACACACAATAAATTTAAATTTATATATGTAAGAAACACTTTAACGTAGGTAAATTTCCATGACCAATAATACTGGTATACAAGGAGTAAATATATACCACCACACAATAACTGGATAATACCGCCATACCGTACTGAATAAAACCACTATAAACAGACCAGTGTACTATAAAGAATCTGTATACAATATAAGTGATTATATACAGGACCATATGGCGGTAGATATCAGCTGTACACAGGATGTGTAAACCATATAAGTGATTACAGTTACATTTTGGGACTCACAATTACGTATTTTCTGATCAGCGGCGTCCTCTTTCCTTTTCTTCTCCGTCCGGATAAGACCGCCATGTGGATCTCTTAACAGCTGCAGGAAAAACATGTCAGACTCTGCATATATTCAGTGCCCTCCTCTACACAATCTTTCCATCTATAGGCCCACAAACTGTTATAATGCCCTCCTTGGTGTCCTGCACAGTAAAAGGGCAGGTAGGTAGGTAGCCAGGTAACCCCTTCTTTCCCATAGGTATATGCAGAGTTACACCCCCCCTCTCCTTCCCATAGGTATATGCAGAACTACGCTACACCCCCCCTCTTTCCCATAGGTATATGCAGAGCTACACCCCCCCTCTTTCCCATAGGTATATGCAGAGCTACCCCCCTCTTTCCCATAGGTATATGCAGAATTACACTCCCCCCCTCTTTCCCATAGGTATATGCAGAGCTACACCCCCCCTCTTTCCCATAGGTATATGCAGGGTTACCCCCCTCTTTCCCGTAGGTATATGCAGAGCTACCCCCCCTCTTTCCCATAGGTATATGCAGAGTTACACCCCACCCTCTTTCCCATAGGTATATGCAGAGCTACACCCAACCCTCTTTCCCATAGGTATATGCAGAGCTACACCCCCCCTTCCCAATAGGTATATGCATAGCTACACCCCCCCTCTTCCCCATGGGTATATGCAGAGCTACACCCCCCATTCCCCATAGGTATATGCAGAGCTACACCCCCCTTCTTTCCCATAGGTATATGCAGAGCTACACCCCCCTCTCTTTCCCATAGGTATATGCAGAGCTACACCCCCTTCTTCCCCATAGGTATATGCAGAGCTACACCCCCCCTTCCCCATAGGTATATGAAGAGCTACACCCCCCCCCTCCCCATAGGTATATGCAGAGCTACACCCCCCCCCCCTCTTTCCCATAGGTATATGCAGAGCTACACTAGTCAGAAAAAAAAACAGAAGAAATCCTTTGACAAGTGTGCTGTAGTGATGAACTGAATGTAAGGGTCCGGACAGGTCACAGGAGGTGGATCCACTGGACCAGAGGAGTGATGACGTGGGCCGTACCCTGGGAACGGAATCTAAGGAGCTACTGGTCTTCACCAGAGCCCGCCACAAAGCGGGATGGTCTTGCTGCGGTAGGTAGCCACCAGGTCGTTCCACCCGGTAGCGACTTAACTCCTCTGGTTGCTGAGATAGACGCGGTACAGGAGGGATAGGCAGAAGCGTAGTCAGACGTAGCAAAGGTCAGGGCAGGCGGCACAGGATCAGAGGCGGTAGTCACTAGCAACAGGTCAAGGCAGGTAGCACGGGTTCAGTGGCGGTAGTCACGGGCAACGGGTCGGCAACGGGCAGGGAAACACAAGAACAATATGGAACGCTTTCTCTTGGCACAAGGCACAAAGATCCGGCAAGGACAGGAAGGGGCAGGGAACATTTATAGGTACTTTTGGGCCAGGCACCAATCAATGGTGCGCTGGCCCTTTAAATTTCATGAAGCCGGCACGCGTGCGCCCTAGAGAGTGGGGACGCGTGCACCGGGGAACAGAGGAGGAACGTGGAGCCACGGGAGGTAGGGGACATTATCGGGATGCGGTATGTGTGCGGGGACCTCCCGCCACGCTAATCGCATCCCCGTCGGGGATAACTCTGCGCTCCCGGTCAGCGTGTCTGACTGGGACGCGCAGGGACGCTGCGGGCCGGAACAGAGACAGCAAGCGCTTCACAATTTCATAGCAAAGAGGATGGGACCAACCAGGGCTGAACCGGTCTCTACAAGAACCTTATAGCAGACCCTTTGGTTCACCTCTGTGGAATTTTCCTGCCTGACTCACTACATACATCAAGTATTAAGACTTTTATAGGAGCAGAATAAATGTATTTACATTGTACTCCATCTAGACTTGGCTGCAGGAAGCCAGAAATGGTTATTTCACACAACTTTAAATAAGTAAGCAAAAACTGTAAAATAACCACTTATATAACTTACTTGCAAGTCATCCATGTCCCTGTGATATGACATGGCTAATGACTGACAGTATATAATTTATTGTGGCGGTGCTGTGTAGTATCTGTAGACTTTGATGATAATCGACATGGCGATGTATCATCCATTGAGATATAACATCACAAGCCATATTTCTGAGATGCAGCGATGTAATGGGATATTACTATGAACATGTTATCTGAATTCTGGCCTAGTCTTTATCATAACATGAAGAAGCTTTATCTTTAATGGAAAAATATTGTGTAAGAACAGCCTTATGGTATAACTACAATATATCCTGATCCCATTGAGATAGCAGCAGTATACAGATCTAAGTGGGAAGGGGTCTGTGAGCTGCTAGGAGAAGATGACATCCTGTAATTTACAGGAAGTCAGCTGACACATTAAAGGGGTACTCTGGTGCTCCAGTGTTCTGAACATTTTGTTCAGAAAGCTCTGAGCTAGAGGCTGTGATTGTGACATGAAACGCCCCCTCCATTCATGTCTAGGGGAATAGAGGGGGTGTGGCCTTGACGTCACAACCACTGCTGCAGGAACCCGGCGTTTGTTTATAACACCGGGCGCTGTGGGAGAACATGGGGGGGCCCCAGCAGCGGGACCCCCGTGATCTGACATCTTATCCCCTATCCTTCGGATAGGGGATAAGATGTCTAGCAGCTGAGTACCCCTTTAAGCATGGTCCATAAGATTCAACCTTAGTTGCCTTACCGGTATTGAAAAGCAGAGAAAACCTATCCACATGCAAGCAATGTAATTCCATAAAGTCCATGATGGGCTTTCAGTCACCGGGCATAAAGATTCATTTTGCTGCCCTAATCCTGTATCTGAAAACCCTGTAAGCAAGAACCGGTGCCACACATGGCACCCAGAACCTATGGCACATTCCCTGTCACAAAATCCCCCCTAAATACGGCCTTGCCTAGTTATTGTCACAGCGAGCGCTCCGGTCTTCACCTCCGGACCAGAGCGCCCGCTGCCTCCCGGTCTCGACACACTGACCGGGAGCATGGGCCCCACAGTGGCAGAGACGCGGCTGGCATGGCGGCTGGTCCCCGCTCACGCGCTGCGTCCCTGTTCGGCCTACCTTCTTCCCGCACGTCTCTCGGCTTCTCTGCATCCCGGCGCGCGCGGCCCCGCTCTCTAGGGTGCTCGCGCGCCAACTTCAGTAAATTTAAAGGGCCAGCGCACCGGTAATTGGTGCGCTGGTTCCACACCTCCCACTGTCCTTCCCAATAAAAGGCACCTGCCCCTTCCTGCCCTTGCTGGATCTTTGTGCCTTGTGCCTCAGAAAAAGCTTCCCTACTGTGATAGTTGCCTTGCCCATTGCCGTACCCGTAGCTACTGTATATTCGCCGGTGAACCCTTGCCGCCTGCCCTGACCTCTGCTACGTCCGACTACGCTCTTGCCTGCTCCCTGTGTACCACGCTATCAGCTGCCAGAGAGGTCGAATTGTTACTGGTGGATACGACCTGGTAGTTACCGCCGCAGCAAATCCATCCCGCTTTGCGGCGGGCTCTGGTGAAGACCAGTAACTGCTTAGAACCGGTCCTCCAGTACAACCCGTGCTATCGCCTCTCCGGTCCAGAGGATCCACTACCTGTCCTGCTGGTACGTGACAGTTATATTTTGACTGTGGATGGATCTCCTCTTCCTCGTCTTCACACAGGGTTAACCCAGCACAACGGGCGAGCATGACTCAATTAGAAGCCATGACAGAACTAGAATTTATGTTGAGATTTACGTTGTCATTCCTTAGAATTAATTATTTTGTTTTCCTGAACTTTTCTTGTGAAGATAAATGTGTATCTCACTCTGAAGCAGCAAATAATGAATATTCCGCCAGTGATATCACTTCTGCCCTTTGATAGTCTAATAAATGAGCCCATAATCATTTCTTAATTACATCCTCCTGGTATCTCCATGATGCCGCATTAATATAGGATGGGGGCAATGATGGGGGCAGGAAGTCTGTGCGGGTTAAAATTTAACCAGGAATTACCGTTCAGGTTTGGCCATTGTTTTGGCCCGAGGGTCATTCTCTAGTGACGTCATCCTTTTGACTGTCTGCCAGGGCTAATTATTAATCTTCTATTCTGTATAAATTTGAAAACATTTAATCAAAGAAAAGGCATTTTATGGAAATAATGCCGTAGTTTAACCCTTTTAAAGAAGCTTGGATTTTTTTTTTGCTTTTATAATGCAGCATATACTATTATTAGAGAATATTTTAGAGGTTCTTTTGCATGCCTTGTGCTTGCCTGTTTTATATGATGCAGGAGGCTTGAGATTGTCTCCATTTTGATTTACAAATCCATTACTTGAGTGGTTTTGTAATGATGCCTAAATTTCCCATGAGTCCTCTGGTTTGGGTGTAGTGTTTTATCACTGCACCTGTTTGATCGCATTACGATGGTAGCGCTGCAGTTCATCCAGATGAACTCATTAGACTCATACGTGTGTTTAGGTCAGTTCACATTATGTGCAGTTTTGATGCATTTTCTTATATAAAGTGCTTTTTTTTATTTTTTATATTGCACAAAGGCAAAAGTGCTTTAAACATAATTGAGATGTTTTATTAAGATTTGAAGTCTGTAGGCTGTTTACACAATTAATTTTTACAGCATTTTTCAAACATTTTTACAGCATTTTGGATTATTTAGCAGGGATTTTTGAAAATCATGGTAAAAATTACACAATTGATTTGCACACTTGTGGTAAAATGTTAAAATGTTTGCCCCAATGCTGAGAAAATCATGGTAATAACAGAAAAAAACCACATTGTGTAAACACAGCCACAAAGGAGGTGTATAACAACTACTATATATAACCTGATCCCAGAGAGATAGCAGCAGCAGTATACAGATCTGGGTGGGGAGTTGAAGGGTCTGTGAGCTACTAGGAGGGGATCTGGTAGGTGTTGATGTCATCCTGTAGTTCACAAGAAGTCAGCTGACCCAGGACTGCCATCCTCTGACACATTAAGTACGGTAACTTTGTGAGAATCAGACTGGTGGTCAAATCAGGGTTAGTGCAAGGATTTTTGCCACCCTAGGCAAAAGCTAATTTTGCCATCCCCTTGACCCCCTATTGGCTCTGCCCTTTGACACACCCCATCTTACTACTAGGGTGACACACTGTAACAAACCTCCTCCCCATGTAATCTCCTTACTACTGGGGTGACACACTGTACCAAACCCCTCATGTAATCTTCTTACTACTAGGGTGATACACTGTAACAAACCTCCTCCCCATGTAATTTCTTTACTACTGGGGTGACCCACTGTAACAAACCCTCCTCCTTATTTTTTCACCTTACTACTGTGGTGAAACACTGTTACAAACCCCCTCCTCATGGGATCTCCTTACTACTGGGGTGACATTGAGGTGGAGATTTCTTTACACACAACACAACAGCAGTGGCTGTGCAGGAAACATGTGACCTCCACTCCACCTCAGCCACGCCTCTTCCACACCATCACCAAAGGTCCCTCAGCCACCATTTCTTCTATACTGCATGGCTTAGCTCCGCCCCCAACATATTAATGATGGTGACATTTAGTCACCTTGAGTGATCTAATCGGCCCGTTGGGGGAGGAGGTGGAGGCAGGGGTAAGCATAATTCTAGAGTCAGTTATGCAGGACTTGAGCCCTGAATAATCATGGAGGAGCGTGCAGTGGCGGTGCTGCAGTTGGCTCCTCTATCCAGCCGTCAGGAGCGCAGCACTGTTACATCACATCACCTACACAGTAATAATTACTGTGTATGTGATGTGATAGTGCTGCGCTCCAGACAGCCGGATAGAGTACTCGTCCTACGGCTAGAGCTGGCCTTGGGTCACATGACCAAGTTACAGTAATAACGCATAGATGTTGCTTTACTTATTTCAGGACATTGCCATTTCTCATTTTTATTTTCTCTTGTTTTTTTTTCTCCTTGCCGTTTCATTGTATGAGATTGTTCTTTTTTTATGGAATTATTTGTATTTATTTCAATGCCATCCTTAATTTTATTTTATTTCCAACAGCTGAAAATACCAGGCATGTCCTAAGGATGACACGACCTGGGAGAAGTGCCGGTGTCATCCGCGATGGGAGTCGGCTGTGATATGTTGTTTTTTTATGATTTGGAAAACTGCTGCAAAATGTATGAGCTCTCTTACCTCCTAAAATAAATAAAATAATGTTTCTGAAATGATGTCAACATGCAGTAGACATATACAATGTGTTCTGAAAAAACATTCTGAGAATTACCGTTTCGCGGTCAAACACACCGCTTGGTCACGCCTATAGGCGTGACCAAGCGGTGTGTTTGACCGTGAAACGGAGCCGTCGCCGCTCCTCCCGCAGCTCCCGGAGCTGTGTTTCTCCGTTCCCCCTGTGTGATGTACTGCACTTTTGTCTTCTAATAAATCCCTCCACGTTTGCTGATATCTAAGGGTGAGTGCGTCTCTATTATTTCTCTGCACAATTCATAGTTGCTAGACAACGGTCTCTGATTCCAGAGTAACGGAGGAGGTAATATTTGAATGCTCAGGTCTGAAAAGTTTGGGTGGAATTTTATTATTTCGAATTTTAAAAGATCCAGGGCCATGCAATCTCTGTGGATTCTAGAGTATATGATTTTTATGCATTACTGTCACTTAAAAAAAAAATCATATCGCAAAGACATGTCAAATGTATTGATCTGTCAGGGTCTTGGTGTTCAGACCTCCGCTGCTCACTAGATAGAACCTGGAAGAAGAATTCCCTGGCTGGTTGCTCTCCCCTTCTCCATAGACTTACAATGGATAGATGGATATCGATATGTTCTTGTATGATTTTCCTTGTGACTGCTTGCTGTTCATTCTATGCTGTCCTACTCTAAGACCTGGGGGTATCTGAGTAGTAGATTCCATTGTTATGACCAAAGAGAGGTAAGTCCTAAATGTAAACCTTGTTCTACAGTCTACTGACCAGCTGGAGTTGTTACAATGTCTTCATTGAGTGTTGTTTTGCATTTAGAAAGCATCATTTTAGTAAAACAAAAATACCTCTAGGTAGGGTGTACAAAAGGAGTGCATGATGTAAATAAGTATTCTAGACTGTCCATGCCACCCACATGCGGTTTTTGAACTGGTGCTCCTATCATTATTTTGTATACTTATATAAAATTAGCTGCTAACTTCTAATACACCTTAGTCACTAATGTATGTCTTTACCCCTTCATCACAGGGCAAGGGGAATAGCGTGTCTCCTTGAGAAGACCTTTAAACTGGTGTATGAAGTCTTATAAGCCATGCAATGCTACATGCTAAAAGAGTATGCTAAGTAGCTCATTTCCAGAAGATAAAGAATTAGCTCTACAGTGCCATCTACTGGAGGTAGCTTCCCAAAAAAAAAAACAATGTTCGACACTTAAAGAGACTTAAACATGATTAGGAGGAGTTACCCATCTGAAGAAAGCTTGTATAGGGTTCTTAAAAGGGTATTCCAGTTTAAGAAAATGTATCCCCTACCCAAAGGAAAGTGATAAGTGTCTGATCGCAGGAAGGGGGGGGGGGGGGTGTCCGACCAGTAGGACCCCCCGTAATTATATGGCTTTACCGTGTGTTTACATCTGTGACCTCTGATTATTTTGCATAATTTACTTGGAGTATAGCCCTCTTTTTTTCTGTTGTGATGTCTGTAGTGCCTATTACATGTATTTTAACATTGTATGTGTTTTTTTTATGTTCACTCAATAAAGTTTGTTCACTTTTTTGATATACACTGCTCAAAAAAGTAAAGGGAACACTTAAACAACACAATGTAACTCCAAGTCAATGACACTTCTGTGGAATCACACTGTCCACTCAGGAAGCAACACTGATTGACAATCAATTTCACATGCTGTTGTGCAAATGGAACAGACAACAGGTGGAAATTATAGGCAATTAGCAAGACACCCCCCAATAAAGGAGTGGTTCTGCGGGTGGTGACCACAAACCACTTCTCAGTTCCTTTGCTTCCTGGCTGATGTTTTGGCAACTTTTGAATGCTGGTGGTGCTTTCACTCTAGTAGTAGCATGAAATGGAGTCTACAACCCACAAAAGTGGCTCAGGTAGTGCAGCTCATCCAGGATGGCACATCAATGCGAGCTGTGGCAAGAAGGTTTGCTGTGTCTGTCAGTGTAGTGTCCAGATCATGGAGGTGCTACCAGGAGACAGGCCAGTACAACAGGAAACGTGGAGGAGGCCGTAGGAGGGCAACAACCCAGCAGCAGGACCACTACCTCGGCCCAACACCGTGCAGGACGTTTGGCATTTGCCAGAGAACACCAAGATTGGCAAATTCGCCACTGGCACCTTGTGATCATCTGGGACATCATGTCTCGCTCCATCCACCTATGCCACTTTGCACCACAGACTGTCGAGGAGCATTTGACCTAAACAGGAGCATTTTTTCTATTTCCGAAGTGACTAGTGTAACAAATGTCTTGATTAACACTACACTAGTTACACTAGTCACTTTGGAAATAGAAAAAATAAAGCGGGATAGTTGCTTGATTCATTCCAATTTGTCCCCAGTCGAGCAGTGCGCACTGGAGACATTGGGGTGTGACCGGTCCATCATCATCAAGCCATCAGATAAAGGTGGCAATGTGGTGGTGATGGACCCATCAGACTATGTCTCCATGGTGTCTACATTATTATTGGATACAGAAAAATATGAAAAACTCCCATCTGTTCCTACTAGCCAATACTTGGGGGAGTTGAAAGACTTGGTAAACAATGCCAAAGATAGACAACTCATTTCCACAAACAAATTCAAATACATGTACAATGCACATCCCACAACGGCAACTTTCTGTGCCCTTCCTAAATTGCACAAACTCACAAACCCTGTACGAGGACGACCTATCGTCTATGGCAACAACTGTCTAATGGAAGGAGGTAGTATTTATGTACACAAGGTATTGGCATAATTTGTGACATCCTTGCCATCATATGTAAGAGATACAAAAGATACTTTGTTAAAACTACAAGACATCACACTCACGGAAACAACATCACTAGCATCCCTTGACGTTGAATCTCTATACAGTAATGTTAAACATTCACTGGGTATCACAGCAGTCTCACACTTTCTTAACACTAGAAGCACGTTCTTTTCAGAACACAATCACTTTATCATTGATCTTCTCACATTTATTCTTACACATAATTATTTTTTGTTTAACGGAACCTTACACAAGGCACCGCTATGGGGTCATCTTGTGCACCGAATTACGCAATTCTGTTTTTAGGGTGGTGGGAGGACACTATATTTTTTTGGTGATTATCTGTATCAGTTTACTAGCCACATTTTGTTTTGGGGTAGGTATATCGATGATGTCCTTCTTCTTTGGGACGGAGGCACTTTTTGATGAATATGTTTGTTCTTTAAACACTAATAACATAGGCATGTTTTTTACATCAGAATTTTGAGACATATCTAACAATTTCCTGGATTTAAACATTTACATGGATGACTCAGGGGTCATCCAAACAAAACTTCACAGGAAACTGACTTCTACAAATGCCCTTCTACACTGGCAGAGCTGGCACCTGAACACCTTAAAAAGCAGCATACCAGTAGGGCAATATTTACGTGCCTGTAGAAAATGCTCGACAGAGGAACAATTCGATACTGAATGTTAAGATTATTTTCGATGATTTAAACAATGCGACTATCCGAGAAAACATCTCCAAAGGGCTTTCCGCAGAGCATAACGAGTGACAGAAGGACATTACTTGCAAATTCAAAACCAACAGATGAGTCTAAAATAATTCGATGTATAGAGACCTATGATGGATACACCCATCAAGTGATGGGAATCTTATGGAGGTACTGGCATTTACTCACCATGGAGTATGTATTGAGAAATAAACCAAATATCACATAGTGGAGAGGACGAAATCTGAGGCATTATTTAGTCCACAGCCATCTGAACACAGAAGAGAGAGATGTATCCTTGTTACCCAATAGACCTGCTGGATCATTCCAATGTGGGCATTGTGTATTCAGCCCCACCATCATAAAAACAAAATCATTCACAAATCCAATTGATGGCCATACTTATGATATCCGTCAATTCATTAATTGTAACAGCAAAAATATTATATACATTGCCATCTGCGACGGTCCAAAGGTTTATGTGGGGAAGACCACCCAACCTTTCAAGAGACGGATATCACAACATCTGAACATGATTAGAACAAAGACAAAGATACTACGGTATCACGTTGTCACGATTCGGCAGGCTGGAGGTGGATCCTCTGTGTCAGAGAGGGATTGGCGTGGACCGTGTCGGTGGACCGGTTCTAAGTAGCTACTGGTTTTCACCAGAGCCCGCCGCAAAGCGGGATGGTCTTGCAGCGGCGGTAGCAACCAGGTCGTATCCACTGGCAACGGCTCAACCTCTCTGACTGCTGAGATAGGCATGGTACAAGGGATAAGGCAAGAGCAAGGTCGGACGTAGCAGAAGGTCAGGGCAGGCAGCAAGGATCGTAGTCAGGGGCAACGGCAGGAGGTCTGGAACACAGGCTAGGAACACTCAAGGAAAGGCTTTCTCTGGCACAAGGGCAACAAGATCCAGCCAGGAAGTGCAGGGGAAGTGAGGTTATATGGACAGGGAGCAGGTGCAAGCTAATCAGGGTGATTGGGCCAGGCACCATCATTAGTGCACTGGCCCTTTAAATTGCAGAGACCCGGCGCGCGCGCGCCCTAAGGAGCGGGGCCGCGCGCACAGGAACAACACAGACGGGGAACGGGTCAGGTACGGGGACCGAGATGCGCATCGCGAGCGGGCGCGTCCTGCATCGCGAATCGCATCCCGGCTGGGAGCAATATCGCAGCGCACCCGGTCAGCAGGTCTGACCGGAGCGCTGCGAATAAAAGAACGCTGCGAGCGCTTCGGGGAGGAGCGGGGACCCGGAGCGCTCAGCGTAACAGTACCCCCCCCTTGGGTCTCCCCCTCTTCTTGGAGCCTGAGAACCTGAGGATAAGACTTTTGTCCAGGATGTTGTCCTCAGGTTCCCAAGATCTCTCCTCTGGGCACTTAACTACAAAGGGTCCAAGATAACGTGGTCCCAGATTAAAACTGGGGACACGGAAGCGGATATACTTGGTGGAGAGCCACACAAAAACAGGAGGAGTTCTTTTTTCTTCGGCAAGCTTCTTCACCCGGGATGAGGCTATTATGAGGGATTTTAGAGTCTTTTTCCAGACGGTGGCGAAGCCCCGGGAAACCTCATCAACAGCGGGCACACAAGAAGGCGTGGGAGTGGGGAGGGAGGGAAGAGGGTAAAGCTTGGCACGGGGCAGAGTGTTAACAGGACGGGGGCTGTGAGGAGGAGACACAGCATAGTCCAGATAGGCCTTGGGGAGACCAGGTAAAGGAGGAGACACAGAGGTTTGACTGACGGGACTGGGAGCAGACGTGAGGCATTTTCTGTGGCAAGAAGCACCCCAGCTCTTGATCTCCCCGGTGGTCCAGACAAGGGTAGAGGAGTGGCGTTGGAGCCATGGCAGACCGAGGAGGACTTCAGAGGAGCATTTGGGCAAAACAAAAAGTTCAATTTTTTCGAGATACAGTTCCATGCTCAAGAGCAGGGGTTCTGTGCGGTAACGCACAGTGCAGTATAGAAGTAAATCCTTCTTTCTGCGGCGAGTCCTCTCTTCAGGGGTCAGGCGAGACCGATCCACTTGCATAGCCTCCTCGGCGGGAGGCACAGGGGTGGATTGCAAAGGATATTGTGAGAGAGGTGCTCCGAGCGGTGTGGCACATGGCAGGGCCTTCCCAGGCAGGAGACCACGGCAGAGTCTAGAGTCCCCATCAAATTTGTCCGGCAGGGACAAGCGGGGGTTAGGAGCGGCCGGTCGCTGCGGAGGAGTTGCAGGAGCCGGTGGAGGAGATGGTTGTTGCTGTTGCAGCTGCTGTGTCTGTGACTGAAGTTGCTGTATCTGCGGCAGCAGCTGCTGTATCTGTGACTGAAGTTGCTGTGTCACGGTGGTCAAGTATGACAGCTGGTGATTTCGTTGGGTGATCATTAGGGATTGCTGGGCGATCACCGTGGAAATGTCGGCAAGACTTGACAGCGGCACCTTAGCGGAATCCATGGCCGGATCTACTGTCACGATTCGGCAGGCTGGAGGTGGATCCTCTGTGTCAGAGAGGGATTGGCGTGGACCGGTTCTAAGTAGCTACTGGTTTTCACCAGAGCCTGCCGCAAAGCGGGATGGTCTTGCAGCGGCGGTAGCAACCAGGTCGTATCCACCGGCAACGGCTCAACCTCTCTGACTGCTGAGATAGGCATGGTACAAGGGATAAGGCAAGAGCAAGGTCGGACGTAGCAGACGGTCAGGGCAGGCAGCAAGGATCGTAGTCAGGGGCAACGGCAGGAGGTCTGGAACACAGGCTAGGAACACTCAAGGAAAGGCTTTCTCTGGCACAAGGGCAACAAGATCCGGCCAGGAAGTGCAGGGGAAGTGAGGTTATATGGACAGGGAGCAGGTGCAAGCTAATCAGGGTGATTGGGCCAGGCACCATCATTGGTGCACTGGCCCTTTAAATTGCAGAGACCCGGCGCGCGCGCGCCCTAAGGAGCGGGGCCGCGCGCACAGGAACAACACAGTCAGGGAACGGGTCAGGTACGGGGACCGAGATGCGCATCGCGAGCGGGCGCGTCCCGCATCACGAATCGCATCCCGGCTGGGAGCAATATCGCAGCGCACCCGGTCAGTAGGTCTGACCGGAGCACTGCGAATAAAAGAACGCTGCGAGCGCTTCGGGGAGGAGCGGGGACCCGGAGAGCTCGGCGTAACACACGTCATATGTATTTGGCACACAACGGGGACCTAAAGGCCCTCCGATTTATTGGGTTGTGCCAATTGAAGCTGGGTCCCAGAAGGAGAACATAGACACCCTATTAGGAACATAGACACCCTATTACTAAAAGAAGAAGTACGTTGGATTAATCGTATCAAATGTATGGCTCGGGTTTGAACGAGGGATTTTCTTTTGTCGCTTTCCTATAAGACAGTATTTATGATTTCATTTAGTAAATTGATGATATAATGTTGGTTAGTCTAGTTCTACATCCTACCTGTCAATCCATCTAAAAATATGGGGAATACTCACCTTAAAGGGGTACTCCGCCCCTAGACATCTTATCCCCTATCCAAAGGATAGGGGATAAGATGTCAGATTGCCAGGGTCCCGCTGCTGCGGACCCCCGCAATATAGCAAGCAGCACCCACCTGTAACTGCTTCCGGAAACGCTGGAGGTTCTCAGGCTAATTCCTTCCGACCACGGGGATGGAAGATCGTGATGTCACGACTCCGCCCTTGTGTGATGTCACGCCCCGCCCCCTCATTGCAAGTCTATGGGAGGGGGCGTGACGGCACTATCTTCCGTCCCTGTGGTCGGGAGGAATTAGCCTGAGAACCTCCAGCGTTTTTCCCGGAAGCAGTTACAGGTGGGTGCTGCTTGCTATATTGCAGGGGTCCCCAGCGTTGATCTGACGTATCCCTTTAAGCATCTATAAGAATTTTTGTAAAAACAAAAATATAAATTCATTTGGTTCCCTATCATATGATCAGTCCTTATTTATGATGTATTTATTTAATACTAGTAATTAAGGCATTTAGAAGCACAATAGGTACCAGAGAAAGTATATGATCTGATGATATAATGACATTACTGGCATGTATATTTCACTATAAGCAAACTGCTCTTCTACCCTAGGTAGATTTGTACTTTATGGGCATCTAATCGTTTGGGTATGTATAAAAGAATATTTCATGAGATTTTAAAGTCTTTAACACATATATATATATATATATATATAAATTCTCTAAATAAAAACATTCATGCCTATAACCATATGAACAACATAGACTCAGCAATAAACAAATATAATATCAACATTCCAGTGACTCCAAAGTCACTGCAGTCCGCTGTATAAATGTGATCTCTCTGTAGGAGTCTATGAACTAGATGAGAGGCATTAAGAAGTAGAGTGGGGACGGAGGTTTTTCCAGTCTATGACTGTATTCACACTGCGGTTGGAGCGTATGGCTGCCCGATCCGGCTGGGGGAGAAGTAAACCGTTTGCTCCTGTACCCCAGTTGGACTGGCGCCGAACTCCATTGACTTTAATGAGCCTACCGGAGTCCATCAATGACTCCAGTCAGATCATTTCTGGCGTAAGAAGTTGGATGCCTGTGAGTTTAAGTCCGCTGTCATGCTCAAGAAGTCGTACGCCTGTGAGCTGAAGTCCGCTGTCATGCGTGAGAAGTCGCCAGTCTCATGCGACATCCGGGCTTATACTGTAGGCCCCACCAGAAAGAAGTGGTTAAGCCTGTAGGCACCTCTTGTTGGATTAAACACCGTGAAAGAGCCTGTAGGCCCCACCTCAAAGTGGGGTGGTTAAGCCTGTAGGCACCACTCCTCAATGTTAATATGGTGGAGGAGCCTGTAAGCCCCACTAGAGAATATCTGAGCACCGTGAGCCTATAGGCCACACCAACTATCTGTTACACTGCCTGACAATAAAATAGTGAAAGCTATATAAGGACGCAAATTTTAACAGCACTAATCACCAGGTTTCTTTTACGTCTGATTCAATAAAAGTTAAGTTTTAGGTAGTCAGTCCCAAATGGGACCTTAGTGCTCCGGTCTTGGTACTTTGGGGCCATTGTGAATGGATTTTCGTAAGCTGGAGTACCACTTTGGTGTTCTTCTAAAGGAGACACAATTTAGAAACCCTGCAAACCATCTTCAAAAAACCTCTTTGCACTCTGGAAGAGCATTGCCTTAATTATTTATTCTTTTCTGCTACAAAGAAACACGATGCCAGTGAAACAGTCGATATAATAAACACTTATAATGTAAAGCAGTTCAAGAATTTCATCTTACACTAATGGGAAGCAATAATACCATAAAACAAATATAATGTTTATGCATGATATTTTACCAAAGCGTTTCACTGCTCCTGATCCTTGCTGGCACCGAGCAACTCTTAAATACTAACCCTCATCTTACCCCATAATGTTACCTCTACCAACTTTGTTTTCGTCTGGAAAGGTTTTGTCTTGAAAGCATTTCCCTCATTAAAGCAGATATTCAGCCGCGCACAATTGGATTACTGGAGTGGGTTTTTTTTGTACACAGAATAAGAAGGCAAGGAAATAATAGGTAGATAACAATGGAACAGTAGGAGATACAAAATGAAGAGCACGGAGGGTTATTCCATCAACATAATGACTACGGTTGGGTTTGTGTTTCTGCAGTCCCAAGGCTATATCTGCAGGAGTGTTTTGAAGAATATTCACTGTATGTTGCAAAATCTTAGATTTTTTTTCTTTTGGCTTGAGAGAATCATAAAAAATACAGCATGCAATGATATAAAGCATCTAATTGAAATGCTATACACTCCTTATAGTGTTATTGTTTACTTGGAAAGTGCTAAAATAAACCACTGTATAGTAGAGAGGTACAAACAATGGCTACAAACAAAATAAATAAGACTAACCTGTAGAGCTAAAGAGCTATTTCAGGTGGCCATAGATGCAGCAATACATACTGCATAATGACAACACACCAAAAAGAATGCACAGCAGACAGAAATAGAAATGTAATACAAATCTTTATTGAGAAAAATGTATAAAAACAAAAAGATAAAAACATTAATTGATAAAAAATAGAGGCATCGCTGGAATGAACACATGGTAGGGGCAATAGCATTGGTGGCGCGAGGGAAAATAACAAACACGACAAGAGCAGGACACAGTAGAATACAAGGGTAAAATAGTAGAGACTGCACAAATAATGCAGAAAACATGCCAACCATATATATATATATATATATATATATATATATATATATATATAGGGGAATATGCAAAGCAGCTCATTACACAACCTTTTCAGGTAGTGTTCCCTGGTATCAGCTTAGCTCCTGTTAAGGAATATAAAAAGCTGAACGGGATATATGCCAAGCCAGACTACTCCCCAAAAGGGGAGTTTCGACCCATCTGCAGACAGCTGTTTTGGGGTTTTTGCCCCTCGTCAGTACAGAGCAGGGTGATCTGGCTTGGCTGTGATGAGAGGCCTGAGGCTTTAAAAGGGGTCAGTACTTTCCTCAGGGAGAGGACACCTCTTCAGGTGTAACGGAGATTCAGGTTAGGCCATTTAGCACTCCGCCTGTTAGGCCATTTAGCACTCCGCCATTTAGCACTCCGCCATTTAGCACTCCGCCATTTAGCACTCCGCCATTTAGCACTCCGCCTGCGCTCACATGGGTTGAATGTGGAATTTGTGGTAACTCTGTGAATTTTGAATGAATCTGGATAGGAATTTGCTGTTTCTGTCTGTTACCGGTAGCAACTATCAGTGATATGTATGTATTCGAAACTATGCATTTGCCTAATTTTATTTATTTATCTCAAGCTAATATTGTCATTTTTGTCCTTTTAGACAACACTAAAGAGGAGGTGACATACTACAAGCAGGCAAATCCGGGACAAGTGTCTGTCAAGCAACATATGGTCTCTTCTGTGTAATTGTTTCACTTTTTTTTGTTTACATGTCTCCATATTTGGCTGGGTAGCGTGAAGTGGCGGGCATCACTTGAAGGGTTGTGGTTCCCCGTTATTATGGGGTCCACACCTGTATATATTGCCCCCCCCCCGTGTGATTTGCCTGCTGGTCATGCCCTCGGTCTAGTTAATATATACAATTAAATCACTGGAGAGCTATATACTCTGCGTGCAGCCACGTAGAGACCAGTTTCTCTGGTTACGGCGACACCTGCCAGTGATAGGCTCCGTAAAACAGTGAGTCATATTTGGCAATGCGCATGGACACACTGTATGGCGTGATGCGCCGGGAGCCGAGGCGGCGTTCTACGCCATTGTAGTTGCTGCATAACAGACTTCCTTGCCCAGGAATTTGATGTATGTATGCTCTGCCCCTCTCTTAATTGTATTTTAACATTGCCTCACTGTATTTGTGCATTTTAAATATGTGTACCTGACTTTGTTAATTTGGATCACTTCTACAGTCATAATCACCTAGCACTTTATGTATCAACGTTTGCACCTTATATATGTGTATATGATCAGAGATGATCTTTCTATTCACTGTTTTGACATACTATACATTAATTATGTTAATCACTAGACTTAATGTACACTTCCTGTATAAATATCTTGTGAGTATCACTGGTTGCTAAGCTTGAAAAAGGCTGCAAGCGGGCAGCCGAAATGTCGCTTCTGATGTCAGGTCAATAAACTTCACCCCCGTTTCCTTCATATTGGAGTGCTGCGGGATCTTTTTTATTGGTGACCCGTAACCTGGGACATTCATCCGCTGTCACCCGTTGGTACTTCATTTGCGTGTTAGTGCTTCTCTACTGTTACAGATTATATATAGATCCTGAATATAAATAATACAAAGCCAGGAGCAAAAGGAAATATGTAAACCAAATGAGTCTATACCTATGTGCACCTACCCCAACGTACGTTTTGCTGAAGAGTGCATTGTCCGGGGCTACTTCTCGGGCTATTAGAAGTGTGATGCTGCTCTTCCCCTTAAAGGCTCTTCAGACTCCCCCATATTCAGTTCCTACTTAAAGGGGTACTCCGATCGTGGGCGGTCTGGCTGCTGGGAACCTCCATGATCTCCAGGCCGGCACGCCGGTGTTCTGAACATTTAGAACGCCGGCTTCAGGTGGCTGTGTTCGTGGAGTACCCCTTTAAGTAAATAGACGATCAAAAGGGATTAAAGGGGTTATCCAGGAATCGAAAAACATAGCTAATTTCTAAAAAAAAAAAATAGTTGAGACAAGTTGTAAAACCACACCCAACCTGGAAACAGACAGGGAGTGGTTTTTGTAAGAAATTAGCTGTGCTGAGGGGGCGTGGCTTGGGCACACTGGAGATGAGCTGCGTGTGCTGAAGGCTCCTGCTAGGGCTGACTCATTGGGTCATTTTTCCAGGCTATGGGAGGCAGGAAAAAGAACAAAAAAGCACCCACCAAGTCCCCTAAAGCACAGCCTCGCTCCATCGCCAGTTTTTCAAAGTTACCAAGCCCACAGCAGCACATCTGGAGGCCGCAGTGTGGCCCTCACCTCCAGCTCCGCCGGAGCTTCACAGCGCAGTACTCTCTGCAAGAAGCGGTCCCCCATAGCAGCGCCACACTGCACAATACCCCCGGACTCCCCTGACTTACTGTCCGCTGCCAGCCTGAAGATCACTGCAATCACCGACAAGGTACAGATGGCCAGCAGTTCTCCCTCTCCCCTGCCTCCCCAAACAACTTACTGGCCGCAATGTCTCCTCACGCAGTCACAAGCACTGAGGGGGAATACCCTCCTAGCTGGCCCTTTCACTATGAACTCTGCTACAGACTCCACACAGGCTCTCATGGCAGACTACCCCACACCAGCTGAAGCTGCTGACCTTACCTCTGCACTCCAGGCTGACTCCTCTCACTCACAACAGCCGCATGCTCAGCAGCACTGTAACTCCCTTACTGCCATCCCTGCACAGCTTCCAAATGTCCCCTCTCCTGCATGCACAGGCAAAAATCACATTAACATAAATTCTGAAGAAAGGTCTCATTCCTCTGCTTATCATCCAACCTCTATTCCTGATCCATCTACTTATGTCACAGAATTGTCCACTTCCAATACAAAATCTGACTGTGTTCCAGGCCCGCCGGCCCATGACGTTACTGACTGGTCAGCAGACATGGACTCTGAAAATTCCCAATCTGAACGATTCTTCCACAGACAGTGGCACTCCAGATTATTGGGGTGCCAGACCCCCTGCAAAGAAAAAAATATTCAAAACACCTCTGAAACTGACTCGCTATATTCACCGCAGCCTGGGACATTCATCCTCTGATGATACTTTGAAAGCAAACCATTTTGCTGTCCATCGCCAGACCACTCCTGGGAAATGGTCCTCTACTTCTTCTCAAACATTACAGTCAGACCATGCATGCCCAACTCTGCCAACATCTGAGATGGTAGCCAACACCTTGAAAAGCCACCCGGAGCTCCAGGCCCTGGTGGTCCTTCTGCCAACTAAATCGGACATGTTATCTATGGGAACAGACCTGAAATCAGCTCGGACATCTGTTTCCTCACGGATTCAAGAACAACAGGCTAACAGGCTACAGGAGATGGATGGTGGGGGGATATATATATATATATATATATATATATATATATATATATATATATATATATATAGCGTTTCCCAACCAGGGTGCTTCCAGCTGTTGTAAAACTACTACTACTATTACTGCTACTACTACTTTTTACGCCCCAGGTGCAATATCTTGCACTTATCCACATAAAATTTCAGTTGCCAGAGTTCTGACCATTCTTCTAGTTTTCCTAAATCCTTTTCCATTTGGCGAATCCCTCTTCATACTAGACGTTCTCAATCGATCACCTACAGTGACATTTTTTCTATATGCTATTAAGGGTTTTGAATGGGTTAGATCTTTCAAATCAGGATCTGATTCCAAGATGAACCAATGTTTGGAAATAGCTGATCTAATAACATGGTTCGTATTGGAATTATGGAAAGAAAATGTGGATCGTTTGTTACTGGAGAGGGATTTTGTGTTTTTATGAGAAAGAAGGTTCCTCCGATCTAATCGCTCTATCAAAAGCCTTATTGATAACATCTATAGGATAATCCCTTTGTAGTAATTTATGTTTCAATTCTTCAGCTTGTTCGAGGTGCTTATTATCGTCACTGTTATTTCGTTTTAATCTCAAAAATTGAGAATATAGAATTATATTTTTACACTATATGGGGTGAGAACTTGAATAATGAATGAGGGCTTTTTTGGCTGTGTTTTTACTTAAATTAGAGGTTGTAATAATGTTTTCTACAATGGAGATTTGGATGTCTAGAAACTCTATACAATTACCGCTGAATGAATAGGTAAATAGCATATTCTCTCTATTGGTCTCATTTAGATAATTAACAAAATGCTGGAAAATTTCCTCCGTTCCTTCCCAAATTACCAGAACGTCATTGACATAACGAAGAAACAATTTAATGTGCCTAACAAATGGATTTAATTCTGAAAATATCCATTTTCTCTCAAATGCAGCGATAAACAGATTGGCATATGTGCAGGAGACCGGCATGCCCATCGCCATGCCGGTCTCCTGCTGATACCATCTGTTCTCGAACCTGAATGTGTTATGGGTTAAAATAAACCGTAAAGAATCAGAAACAAAATCAATAAATGTAGCAGATTTTTCTGTGCTGGCCAGAACCTCAGTGACAGCCTGTATACCCGCATCGTGAGGGATACGGGTGTACAGGCTTTCTACGTCCAATGAGGCGAGTCTGAATGTATCCTGCCACCGGAAGTCCATAAGATTGTGTAATGAGTCACCTGTGTCTTTTACATATGTGGGGCTATGTTGCAAAATGGGATGAAGTAGCCATTAGATGTACTAGCCAAGAGATTCAGTCGCAGAGCCGATCCCTGTGACAATTGGCCTGCCCGGGGGTTGGCTCTGCGACTTATGAATCTTGGGTAGACAGTACCATGTAGGGAACTTGGGGAACTCAGGGAGTAAACTTTTGTCTAACTTGCGAGAAATGATACCTTTTTCAGTGTAGGAGCGTAATAGGGAACGGAGTTGTTTAACTGTATCCCAGGTGGGGTTACTAAAAAGTGTTGTGTATACTGCTCTATTGTTGAGCTGTCTGATGGCTTCCTTATGATAATAATCAGTTGACATCACCACTGTAGCTCTACCTTTATCTGCTTTAGAGACTCTCAAATCATTTCTGGTAGAGAGCCATTGCAAAGAGCTTTGTTCACCACCAGGTAGGTTATCAATCTTGGTGGGGTATATCAGGGATTTTACTTCCTGAAAAACCGTCCTTTCGAACACGTTCAATAAACTACCCGGGAGGACAGGAGGAGTGAACCTAGATGAATTACCACTCTAAAAGACGCATCCTGTATGGTGGGAACAGTAACCTCTCCTGTCATGGTGTCATCCTGAATAACTTGTGTGTCTAACACACTAGCATTATCAATAGGACTAAAACCCAGTGGACCTATGAGTGCAGGAAATTCTCCCTCTGGTATCACCAGGCTTATGGCATTTGAAAAACTTGTGAAGGTTTATTTCCTGACACCTTTGAATAAATCAATCTGAAATTGGAAGGGATCAAATCATTCTGCGAGTCCCAAATTCAGGCCCCTAGAAAGGAGAGATATGCAGTCAGATGATAATGGGACATCTGAAATATTCGCAACCTTAGAGTGATTCACTGACACCTCCAGGTCACAGTCTTTCTTTTCTTGAATGGGCCTCTCTGTTTTACAGTGTCAAAATAGAATTCCATATTCTCAATTTATGAGATTAAAACCTAATTTCAACTACGAAGAAGTACCTCGAACAAACTGAAGAATTGAAACATAGGTTACAACAAAGGGATTATCCTATAGATGTTATCAATAAGGCTTTTGATAGAGCTGCTAGATTAGATTGGAGGAACCTTCTTTCCCATAAAAAACACAAAATCCCTCTCCAGTAACAAACGATCCACATTTTGTTTCGCTAATGTTATTAGATCAGCTATTTTCAAACATTGGTTCATCTTGGAATCAGATCCTGATTTGAAAGATCTAACCCATTCAAAACCATTAATAGCATATTGAAAAAATGTCACTGTAGGTGATCGATTGAGAATATCTAGTTTGAAGACGGAACACAGACAAGAGAATTGGTTAGTTCAGTCGGCCCCAAAAGGCACTAAACCCTGTGGTCACTGTTCTTTTTGTTCGTTGAATATCAAAAGCATAATGACCTTTATTGGAGGTTATGAATATGTTATCCACTATCTTATTACATGCCATACCACCTATCTTGTTTATGCCCTAATTTGCCCCTGTGGACTTTACTAGATAGGGAAAACATAAAACATTTTATTAGGGTGAGAGTACATTTATGCTTCCTGATCACAGGATACGGAGCCCCAAGACTCATATCCCATATATGTGAAGTCCACGGAGGCAATGGTTGGTGTATCGAGTTTGCCGAATTGGAAGTAGTTAAAATCCCAAAACAATGTGGAGATAGACATCGTGCAGAAAGAATCCTGATGGATTATCAAGTTAAGTGCCTTGGGACCGGCTGGTCTCAACGATAGACAGGATTTAAGTGTGTTTTTGCAATAATATTATTGTATCCGTGTTGTATTTCTATTGCTGCTTTTTCTATCTTCACACATTCCTTCCCATTTCCTTCACCTGTCTCCACCCCCTCTTTGCTCACCTGCTTCATTAGCAGGTAGTTTTGGTGGATTCAGTGTACGTGTGGCTTGAAAAAGTGCCAGCAAGGCACGAAACCGCGCAGTCCCACCAGCACCCCCTGCCACCTCCCTTGCCCTCCCTGGCTATGATGTGTGTCATGCTTCATCTCTTGGAATAAAGAGCAGCCTTTATTGCAGCATTGGTGAGTCACCAAGTCTTTTCTTCCTCTTTCTCTTTGTTATGATATGGCGGTATTGTATTGTTATGGTGTTGTTATTCAGTCATGGTATGGCGGTATTGTATTGTATGACGTTGTTATTCATTCATTGTATGGCGGTATTGTTCGGTTTTGGTTGTGCTTATCAGTCACGGCATGGCAGTTTTTTTCTGTTATAACATTATTATAGTCATAGTATGGCGCTATAATTTTATTCTGGTATGGTGGCTTTATTCAGTCACGGTATGGCAATATTGTTCTGTTCTGTTATATATATATATAAACAAGGTGGAACCGCTCACCGCTCCTACGTCTACTGCATGTCCTCGTGCCACGGACACCGGTACCTCTCCCGGTTCAGTAGAGACCACAAAAGAAGATGTCCGGCACTCGGAATAGCAGGTAAAACTTGTATATGGCTTTATTCAAACGCAATAGGCAGGACAGGATCTAATATTGCAATATTGCAGCGGGGGAAAACTCTGGAAAACTGTTATTTAGTCACAGTATGGGGGTATTGTTCTGTTCTGATATGGTGGTTTTATTCAGTCATGGTATTGCGGTATTGTTATGTTTTGTTATGGCGTTGTTATTTAGTCACAGTATGACGGTACTGTTCTGTTTTGGTATGGCAGTGTTAGGCCCCTTTCACAATACTGTTATGAATCTGTAGTGTGATGGCCGTCAGGACCACTGGGGAGAAAAGCGTGAGAAAAAATTGTGCTTGCACTGTCTTATTCTCTCTGAAAATAGCAGTGCCTGACTGACCCCATTGACTATAACGAGGTCCATCGGGACCCGTTATTGCCAATTGCGCCCCGTCAAAATGACGGCCATTAAACTGACGGCTGTCAAACTCCAAAAAATTTAAATAAAAAAGAGAGAGTTTGCCGTAATCGAGGGAGCGTAATGGTAGTGTGAATGGAGCCTTATTCAGTCATTGTATGGGGCACTGTTCTCAAACTAAAGGGGGAAAACAGTCTAAAGACATGTTTGCAGGTCGGAAAAAATATGTTTTTTAGATCAAGAGCCAGACCAAGGGTTGGGGGGGGGTCAATCTGAATTAGTAATAGCATGATCTGGTGTCAGGGGCGTAGCTATAGAGGTAGCAGAGGTAGCAGTCGCACTGGGGCCCTGGTGCCTAAGCAGTGGCGTTGCTAGGGTTGGTGTCACCCGGTGCGGTAGAAAATGGTGTCACCCCCATACCTACCCCCTCCCCCCAGTAAGTTTTTAGCCTGTTGTGACAGACACCACTGTTGTAGTGCATTGTGAGAAATTCCAGTATAATAATCAGATATACCAGTTGCCACAGAATAGGAAAGTGTTAAGGAAGTTTTCACCATTTAAATATACAGCTCCCAGAATTACTTAAAGGGGTACTCCACTGGAAAACATTTACTTTTATATCAACTGGTGCCAGAAAGTTAAACAGATTTTTAAATTACTTCTATTTAAAATATTAATCCTTACAGTACTTATCAGCTGCTGTATGCTCCACAGGAAGTTGTGTAGTTCTTTCCAGTCTGACCACAGTGCTATTTGCTGACACCTCTGTCCATGTCAGGAACTGTCCAGAGCAGGATAGGTTTGCTATGGGGATTTGCTCCTACTATGAACAGTTCTTGACATGGACAAAGGTGTCAGCACAGAGCACTGTGGTCAGACAGAAAATAAATTAAAAAAGAAAAGAACTTCCTGTGAATCACTTATACAGCAGCTAATAAGTACTGGAAGGATTACGATTTTTAAATAGAAGTAATTTACAAATCTGTTTAACTTTGTAGCACCAATTGATAAAAAAAAAAATGTTTTCCAGTAGAGTACCCCTTTGAGCAGTGGTGAGGTTATGCTGGGAGTTGTAGTTTCACTCACCATAACTGTAGAACTTACAAGTGACTACAGCTCTGATAGGACATAGAGAGGAGAATGTACAATGATATCAGTGACTACAGGTGACGTCTTCTCTATAGTGAGGAGAATGTACAATGATATCAATGATTACAGGTGACGTCTTCTCTATAGTGAGGACAATACACAATGATATCAGTGACTACAGGTGACGTCTTCTCTATAGTGAGGAGAATACACAATGATATCATTGACTACAGGTGACGTCTTCTCTATAGTGAGAAGAATACACAATGATATCAGTGACTACAGGTGACGTCTTCTCTATAGTGAGGAGAATACACAATGATATCAGTGACTACAGGTGACGTCATCTCTATAGTGAGGAGAATACACAATGATATCAGTGACTACAGGCGACGTCTTCTCTATAGTCTTCCCTTATCTAATTCAGATGGTACATACCGCCAGGACTTGTTCCAGCTAAAACTTCTGTCTGCAGAATGTGACGCCCAGACGTCTCCTCTCTATGTCAGCGCATTCTCATCCTCTATATGAAAACAGTTATTATTATAAACCTGCCAGACACAGTATCCTCTAAATATAATACTACTATACACTATACTCTTTGATTATAAATCTTCCATACACCATACCCACTGAATATAATACTACCACACACTGTACATTCTGAATATAATACCAACATATACTGTACACTCTGAATATAAATCTGCCACATACTGTAACCCTGAATATAATACCGCCACACACTGTACCCTCTGAATATAATACTACCACCCACTGCGCCCTCTGAATATAATACTACCACCCACTGCGCCCTCTGAATATAATACTACCACCCACTGCGCCCTCTGAATATAATACTACCACCCACTGCGCCCTCTGAATATAAATCTGCCACATACTGCACCCCTGAATATAAATCTGCCACATACTGTACCCCTGAATATAATACCGCCACACGCTGTACCCACTGAATATAAAACTACCACATATTGTACCCTCTGAATATAATACTACCACCCACTGCGCCCTCTGAATATAATACTACCACAAACTGCGCCCCCTGAATATAAATCTGCCACATAGTGTACCCTCTGAATATAAATCTGCCACATACTGTACCCCTGAATATAAATCTGCCACATACTGTACCCCTGAATATAATACTACCACCCACTGCACCCTCTGAATATAATACTTAGAGATGAGCGAACTACAGTAAATTCGATTCGTCACGAACTTCTCGGCTCGGCAGTTGATGACTTTTCCTGCATAAATTAGTTCAGCTTTCAGGTGCTCCCGTGGGCTGGAAAAGGTGGATACAGTCCTAGGAGAACTAATTTACGCAGGATAAGTCATCAACTTCCAAGCCGAGAAGTTCGAGACAAATCGAATTTACTGTAAGTTCGATCATCTCTAATAATACTACCACAAACTGCGCCCTCTGAATATAATACTACCACAAACTGCGCCCTATGAATATAATACTACCACAAACTGCGCCCTCTAAATATAATACTACCACAAACTGCACCCTCTGAATATAATACTACCACAAACTGCGCCCTATGAATAACATTGCCATACAGTGCACCCTCTGAATATAATACCACAACCGCAGTAACACCCCTCAACATCCGTTAGCTGATGCTATTACCACGGGAGGGGGGGTATTGGTGGTGTTGCTAGTGGATGATGGGGGTGCTACTACTGGGGGGTGTTGCTGGAGGATGATGAGGGTGCTACTGGCCATCCCCCCTGGCAGTACCACCCCCATCATCCATCGGCAGGATCATCCTCCTGGCAGGAGCACCACCATCATCCACCACCAGGATCTGCTGATGGAGGTGCTGCTGCTGGGGGGTGGGTGTTGCTGGTGGATGATGAGGGTGCTACTGCCAGGGGGGAGCATTAGGTAGGCAGCAGTTCCCCCACATTAGGTAGGTAGCAGTTTCCCCACATTAGGTAGCATCTTTTCCCCACATTAGGCAGCATAGATTCCCCACATGTGGTACCAGTTCCCCCACATTAGGTAGGTACCAGTTACCCCACATTAGGTAGCAATTTCCCCACATTAGGTAGCACAGATTCCCCACATTATGTAGCAGTTTCCCCACATTAGGTAGCATAGATTCCCCACATTTGGTAGCACAGATTACCCACATAAGGTAGCACAGATTACCCACATAAGGTAGCATAGACTCCCCACATAAGGTAGCAGATTTCCCACATTAGATAGCATAGACTCCCCACATTAGGTAGCATAGACTCCGCACACTTGGTAGTAGTTTCCCCACATTAGGCCGCAGGTTCCCCACAATGGGTCAAAGTCTCCCCACATTAGATCGCTGGTTCAACCCCACCCCCCCCCCCCCCCCCCCACACACACACACACACAAAAACCACATACAACACAGAGAGACACACACACACACACAGTCAGATAGACACACACTCACAGACAGACACACAGAGTCACACACACACACAGTCACATACAAACACAGTCACACACACAGAGTCACATACACACACAGTCACATACACACACAGTCACACACACACACAGAGTCACATACACACACAGACAGAGAGACAGACACACACACTCACCCATCCAGCAGCGCTCCTTCTCACCTGGCGCCCTGCGAGTGACGTCACTGACGTCCTCCTGCGCGGCCATGCAGTGTGACGTCAGGCCGGCGCAGACGTGGGAGCGGAGGCCGGGCACAGTGCTTGTAACGGCGAGGGGATGTGATGACGGACGGGCGCACAGTGCAGGTGAAAGAGGGGGGGTTGCTGACGGACGGAAGGGCGCACCGCACACACAGCGCGGGGGGGGGGGGGGGGTGGTTGGTTTGCTGACGGATGGGTGGCCGGTCAGGCACAGATGGGGGGTGTCTGTGTAGCGGGGGGGGGTGCTGCTGCGGAGCATCTTGGTGTCACCCCATTAGGTTGGTGTCACCCGGTGCGGGCCGCACCCCCCGCACCCGGGTCGCAACGCCACTGTGCCTAAGGGGGCCCCAAAACACATCTGCCACATAAGAGACCAGTATGTTAATTGGCCCATGGGGCCATGTTGCAGTTTTTGCATCGTGGCCTAGAAGCTACAAGCTATGCCTCTGCCTGGTGTAGATGGGTGTGGAATTCTGACCTGTTTATTTTGGTTTAAAATATATTGTTTGGGTCTTGGTTTATAATTTTCCAAATATTTGGATACTTGACACTTGTGGATAGTAGATAGTAGTCAGCACAACTGTAATGGTGGTGGTGCATGTGGTGGCATCAAAGCCAATAATAACAGTAGAAAGAAAATCTTAGCACTCACCAAATTGGATGCAATAACTGAAGTGTTTATTCACATCTGGTCATAGTAGTAGTACAGACAGAACGTGCTTCGGTGCAGTAGGCCATTTTCAGCTATCTATACAGCTGAGGAAGGTATGCTGTGCCAAAATGCATTCTGTCTATACAACTACTATGATCAGATGTGAATAAACCTAAATAAATAAACCTTCAGTTATTGCATCCATCTGGTGAGTGCTGGGATATTCTTACTACTTGACATTTGTGGACTTATATGCAGTCACATTGGGTTTGAAATAAAATTGTGGATAATCGCCCACCAAAGAAGCTGAAAGTTGAATGCTGTGTCTGCAATTTGCCCTTGCACAACCAGCCGAGAAAGACCTGTCTCCCGCAAATATGGCTAATGATCTAAAGAATTGTTTCCCAACCATGGTGCCTCCATCTAGGGCTGGTCCCAAAGACATTGTGTTGCCTGGATCCAAGAGTAAAATGCCCCCCCCCCGCCTCCCCCCAACTATGCCATTGCAATTCTGGGGGTTTGTATTTTTTTACTTTTACACCATTTACTGTACAGGATGAATAATGTTATATTTTATTAGTTTGAACAAATTACGCACGTGGCGATGCCTAATACGTTTATTTTTATTATGTTACATGTTTTTTATATAGAAAATGGGAAAAGGGGGTGATTTGAACTTTTAAAAAGGAAGGGGTTAATGTGTTTTTTTTTTTACTTTATTAAATTTTTTTTTTTTTTTTTTACACTTTATTGGTCCCTTAGGGGACTTTTAGGAGAAATCATTAGATTCCTCATACTGATCAATGCAGTTCCATAGAACTCCACTGATCTGTGTGCTCTGCGATCATTTGCTAGAGTCTGGTGCAGCCAGGCTCTATCACATGAAGAGTCATGGACCAAAAGAAAGGATACAGGCTGGATCCCACCCTACCCCCCCCCCCCCCACAGCATGACTAGGTCCGTCATGTGTCGCAATTGGGTCAAAAATCTTCCATCCAGAAAGACCCGATGTAGGGCTGGCCCTGCCTCTGTTGCAAAACTACAACTTACATAATGCCCGGCCAGCCTACTCCTATTATCACTGGCAACCTGCATGTCTCCTACCAATCTTAACCACGGAAGGAACCAGGTAAATTCTGTTTAATCCACCATTTATCCCACTGTATCCCACTATCAGTAACTGGATCACTGTTTATTTTTCTTAGTGTCATATAAAATAACCGTTATTTGTTTCAATGATCTTGAGTATCGTGAAGTCGGCGTCATGTTGTCACTAGTTCAGCAAATTCCTGAAATTTAGCCGAGATAATGATGGGACTTACCAGGACTCTTTTCAAAGTGATCCAATATCATTACAATCAAGTCATTAGTCCTGTAGAAAACATTAAATGGGTACTTCGCCCCTAGACATATTACCCCGCATCCAAAGGATAGGGGATAAGATGCCTGATTGCAGGGGTTCCGGCCGCTGGGACCCCCCATGATATCTCGTCCAGAACCTCGGCATTCTGAACATGATGTTTAGAACGCTGGCTTTGGGCGTTCATGGTCGTGATGTCACGCTACGCCCTCTCCACGCTCCCTCTGCAACCGCTTGGACCCTCTGTGGTCAGACATCCCACCATCCTTTGGATAGGGGATAAGATGTCTAGGAGCGAAATATCCCTTTAAAACCAGTGGGAAATGATTTCCCTGGTGATTGTTGGAAAATGTTACATAATGCAAACTGTTCTTTAAATAAACGGACAGAAAACAGTAAGACAACTCAAATAAAACTTCATGTTAACAAATGCAAAACAAAACAATTAACAAAGTTCAAAAAGAATTTGTATTATGTTTTTATTATAATTAGTGTAAATTGTGGAACACATTGTCAGGAACTGTTTGTGTATTTTGCGGCTGCTTATTAAATGTAACACAAGCTGTTAGGGTTCAGACAATGTGTGGGTGTAGAGTGTGATGTGATATTTTAAAAATTTATGCTGCCATATATTAATAATATCAGAAATAACTCAAAAGTAAAGGACAAATCATGCATCGAGAAGATAAAGCTATAAAGTCAATGGGTAAAAACAATCCAATTGTGACAAAACAGTCTTGATCAGAATGGTAAGTTTTCTGATTTTTTGCGGGGACATACATAAAATAGAAGGGTGTCCAAAGCACATAAACAAAATAATTCAAAAAATTTTGATACAGATCCATACTATTAAACACTGAAACTCAGGGGTACTAGATTACTTTGGACATATGCGTTTCTTGAAAAGTAATAAAAAATTTCAGCCTTACGCCTTGCCTATTTTTGTAGGGCACCTTCAATCTATGGCATTTGAATCACAAATTGTACATATAACCTTCTTCATCACACATCAAAGTGGGCCCCTAAACAAATATACTAGACCCTCTAAATAAATACAGACCCAAAACAAATACAGACCCCAGACCAGACACTCTGAATAATACAAACCATTCAAGACCCCTAAAAAAATAAAAACAGCAGCCCAGACTAGACAGACCATCACCTTTTCCTTCAGGTTCTTTAACAAGGCAGTGGTGGTCTTGGAGGTGTGTTTGGGGTCGTTATCATGTTGGAAGGGAGGGGATCATGCTCTGCTTCAGTATATTACAGTACATCTTGGCATTCATGGTTCCCTATATGATCTGTAGCTCCCCAGTGCCAGCAGCACTCATGGAGGTCCAGCCCATTACACGACCACCACCATGCTTGACTGTAGGCAAGACGCACTTGTCTTTGTACTCCACACCTGGTTGCCGGCACACACGCTTGATACCATCTGAACAAATACTTTTTTTTTTGTCTCATTGAACCATAGAACATGGTTCCAGTAATCCATGGCCTTTGTCAGCAAACTGTGAGCTTTGATGCAGTGTGCGGCGTATGGTCTAAGCACTGATGACAAACTCCCCCCCCCCCCCCCACCCTACAAACTCTGCAGCAATGCTGGGAGCACTCATACATCTGTTTCCCAAAGACAACCTTTGAATATGACACTGAGCTTGTGCACTCAACTTCTTTGGTTACCCAATAGCGAGGCCTGCTCTGAGTGGAACCTGTCCTATAAAACCACTGCATGTTACTGCCCACCGTGCTGCAGCTCAGTTTCAAGGTCTTGACAATCTTCTTATAGTCTAGTCCATCTTTATGTACAGGGTGGCCCATTTATATGGATACACCTTAATAATATGGGAATGGTTGGTGATATTAACTTCCTGTTTGTGGCACATTAGTATATGTGAGGGGGGAAACTTTTCAAGATGGGTGGTGACCATGGCGGCCATTTTGAAGTCGGACATTTTGAATCCAACTTTTGTTTTATCAATAGGAAGAGGGTCATGTGACACACCAAACTTATTGGGAATTTCACAAGAAAAACGATGATGTGCTTGGTTTTAACGTAACTTTATTCTTTCATGAGTTATTTACAAGTTTCTGACCACTTATAAAATGTGTTCAATGTGCTGCCCATTGTGTTGGATTGTCAATGCAACCCTCTTCCCCACTCTTCACACACTGATAGCAACACCGCAGGAGAAATGCTAGCAGAGGCTTCCAGTATCCGTAGTTCCAGGTGCTGCACATCTCGTATATTCACAGCATAGACAATTGCGTTCAGATAACCCCAAAGATAAAAGTCTAAGGGGGTCATATGGGGAGACCTTGGGGGCCATTCAACTGGCCCACGACGACCAATCCACTTTCCAGGAAACTGTTCATCTAGGAATGCTCTGACCTGTCACCCATAATGTAGTGGTGCACCATCTTGCTGGAAAAACTCAGGGAACGTGCCCGCTTCAGTGCATAAAGAGGGAAACACATCATCATGTAGCAATTTCGCATATCCAGTGGCCTTGAGGTTTCCATTGATGAAGAATGGCCCCCTTACACTTTTATCTTTGGGGTCATCTGAAGGCAATTTTCTTGTGAAATTCCCAATAAGATTGATGTGTCACATGACCCTCTTCCTATTGAAAAAACAAAAGTTGGATTCAAAATGGCCAACTTCAAAATGGCCACCATGGTCCCCACCCATCTTGAAAAGTCCCCCCCCCCCCCCATCACATATACTAATGTGCCACAAACAGGAAGTTAATATCACCAACCATTCCCATTTTATTAAGTTGTATCCATATAAATGGCCCACCCTGTAGAACATCAATTCGTTTTTTCAGAGAGTTCTTTGCCATGAGGTGACATATTGGATTTCCAGTGACCAGTATTAGAGCATGTAGGAGTGAAAACACCAAATTTAAGACACTTGCTCCCTATTCATACATGAGATCTTGTAATACTAACGAGTCGATTGACCCCAGAGGGTGATAATTGTTTACTGGTTCTACTTTAAACATTCACACCCAGGGGTGTACTCACTTTTGTTTCCAAGGTTTAGACATTAATGGTTGTATGTGTGTTGAGTTATTTTGAGGGGACACAACATTAAACACTGTTATACAGACTGTGCACTCACTACTTTACATTGTAGCAGAGGGTCATTTCTTCAGTGTTGTTACATTGAAATATATAATTGAATATTTAATTGTTATAATAACATATCTACAAAAGCCCACTGTTGGGAGATACTGTATATATATATATATGTGGTAGCCCTAGGGGGGTGTTGGTAGTGCGGGTATTGTTTCGGTAAATGAGGGGTTAATGTTAACTCTATAGTTCGTGACGCCAGGCTGAGGGCTAGTACGTGACGCCATGCTGAGGTAATTCTCCGGCCTATCGCCGCCCTTCCCAGTAACGATAGGTGCATGTAATAAAATGACTGAAGATCCACAAAGTAGTTGAAGAACTTTACTTAGATGTTTGCGGTACAGCCAATGAACAACAACAGTCTCAGGCAAACAGTCTTTATATATCTCAATGACTGACAATTGTTGCGGACCTTGAATGAAATTAAAGTCTCTGAATTTAGGGTAATTATTGCAGATCCGTCCGGATTTAGGGGATAGATAAGGTCCGGTGATCCTGCAGAGTGCTTAGGGATTGATACACTCACGATCCTGAATATATCAGCCGTTGCCGCAAGGCTCAGGCCTAACTCACTGCGATAGACAGCTGCGCAGATCCTGCTCGTTTGACAGCCCGGGAACAAGAGAGAGAACATTGGCCCCTTATATGGGCAGGGGCGGGGTGAATCTGATTGGTCCGAACATCTGTCATTCACTGTTACACAGTGCGATAGGATTGACTACGTCACAGGGACCTCCAAAGGTCCTTAAGCAGAAATACCATAGAGTTCCCCTGACCACGTGACCCGTAGGTCCTGCTACACTATAGACAGGTAATTAACTATTTATAGACATTGATATCATATTTACATGCTTCCTAAATAAACTATTAGTGCAATAACAATCTGGATGAGAGGTGACCAGGGGTGAACTAGACAATAGGGACCCCGACGTCCTAGGGACTCTGGCTAAGGGGACCCACACACGCAGGTACCAGATAGGATACGGTACCGGGAAACCACATATACAGTGACCCCTCGACCTCTCAGAGACTGAGTCAGATGGCATCAGCGGCTGCACTGGAGAAACTACAGGTGGAAATGCAATAGTGTGGAGCGGAGGACCAGCATATGCATCTATCCCTGAGTTTCCCACCCAGCTGTTGCAAAACTACAACTTCCAGGCTGTCCCAGCATGCTGGGAGTTGTAGTTTTCTAACAGCTGGAGTCACTCTTGTTGGGAAACACTGATCTATCCTATGGAGCAGGTGGAAAACAGAGCAGAACAGCAGCAGATGGGATCTGGGACCTGGATATGTTTCTCCTCACGGTGCAACAATAACTGCAAATAAATAAATAACATTTTCTGAAGTTATTGTGTATACATTCATTTTGGTGACATATTTTGCGGCGCTCCGTCACAGCAGGATATAGACCTTTGTTTAAACGGAGTGTTATCAACTTCGAATTGAATATTTGTTGTAGTTTCCCCACCGTGAAGCTGGAAAGGGAAAAACAATTTACCAGATCTTTTTTTTAGCACAATACAAGGTAATTGGGGAAATCTGACTGTTTACTTGTAACCTGTGCAGCGGATGATTCTAGAGGAGAGAAAGGTGTCAAGTCATTCGGCATTACTTGGTGATACAGAAGATGTCTTAGACTAATGAAAATCGACATGGTGCGGTATCCTACCTACAGAGAATAGGGCTATACTCCTATGATCACTCTGCCATTACCAATATGATGGCGGTGGGCAATAATTGTTTAGAATCTTAACCTATGTATAAATATCTGATTATAGGAATTATCATATATTTTCTATGTCGCTGCTCCTCCTTCCCAGCACCAGGCATGGGCTCCCTCTTTCCCTCCCACCCTCTTTCTGCTTTCCCCACCATGGCTGCAATTCCTGGTCCGTCCCATACAGGCACACATGCTCTTGCTGCAACTTAAATGACCAGTGTGCACACTTCTAAAGTCTACTCCACCTGTCCCTGCCTGCCACTACCTATTAAAGGCCGCTCAACTCGCTCACCTGTACATGAACAATAGTGTTGTTTTCCATAGCGAAGATGTGTGTTCTTGATCTGCTATCTTGGATCTGACCTCTGTCTGTTTACCTGACATTGCTTTTGCCTGACCCTTGTGTACTACGCTGACCCTCCTGTGACTCTGATCCTGCCACAACTCATCTGCCTGCACCAGACACTGAGCTTATGTCACTAGCCAACACTCTTCTATCAAGACCTATCTCTGCTAACTGGCTTTCTTAGAATGCAAATTAAGTAACTTGGTGCACATGGGGCATTCCCAACACTTGAGTGCACTCTGATGTCCACACTGGATCTTCAGATTAAATGCTTTTCTGCATGTGCTGATCCTCCTCTTCTAGCTGATCCTCCTCCCCTGTTGCATCTATTTTGCGAACAGAGAGATTTCACATCATATTACCTGTTGCTATGGCTGTGCATGCACAATCGTCCCTGCCAGGAGACATAAAGTGAAATCTTCCTCCTCACGGGAGAGATTATACAGGGGAGGAGGATGGGCGCAGGGGAGGAGGATGGGCACAGGGTAGCAGGATGGGCACAGGGGCGGAGGATCAGCATAGGGGAGGAGAATCAGCACAGGGGAGGAGGATGAGCACAGGGGAGGAGGATCAGGATGAGCACAGGGGAGGAGCATCAGCATAGGGCTAGGGGAGGAGGATCAGCATAGAGGAGGAGGATCAGCATAGGGGAGGAGGATGAGCACAGGGGAGGAGGATCAGGATGAGCACAGGGGAGGAGGATGAGCATAGAAAAGGAGGGTGTTTACTATGTAGATCCAGTCCTGACGCCACAGTGCACCAAGCCATTCAATTTGCATAACAGAAAACTAGGATTATCAGAGGAGCAGAGCCAACAATCAGAAAATGGTAAAGACCACTGTCATCAGCATCACCCTACAAGCCTATAATCAATAGGTTAGAACAGGTGATTCTGATGACAAATTCCCTTTACGGCTATAAGAAAAAGTCAGAACAAGTGTAGACCTAAAGTTTAACTTTTGATGTATTATTAGTTTGTGATGTTCTCCCCATTGACATATTTTTTATAGTTCTGTAGTATTTTAGGAACGTGTTCTCAAAGAAAAGGGGATAATATGTCTGATCATGGGGGGTCCGGCCACTGGGATCCCTGTGATCTCCGGCCCGGCACCCTGCCATTCTGAGCATTTATGTTCGGAACGCGGGCTTCGGCGGCCGTGATGTCACGGCCATCCATTCATGTCAGTGGGAGGGGGCATGATGGCTGACATGCCCCTCATAGACATGAATGGAGTGGGTGTGACGTCACGACCACGGCCGCCCTTGGAATAGGGGATATGATGTCTAGGGGCAAAGTACCGCTTATGTTTTTCTGCATGTAGATGGTTTAGTTTTGTCCATTTTGCAATTTAATAGTTTTCTAGAGAAGTGCTTGTTTACAGTGAATTTTGGTGATTTGAAGATCTCTTCACGCTCCTTTGTATAGGGGCAGTGACTGAGGCTGCTAGTATAAGCCTCAGTGAGAACATAACACGTTACGTAGGCCAATGGAATTCTAAGAGGTATAAATTGTGCATTCCTTCTAGATTGGTTATTGGCTAGTTTTTTTTATTTATTTTTTTTATTGCAAGTGCCACAGAGCTGGATAGTGGGGCACTTATTTGGTTTTCTAAAAGTCTGAATCTAGGTCCTATTCTCATATTATAAGATTTTAATTTTAAATGTTAATAAGTTTGGAGTGTTTTATTCTGGAATAGATATTAGGGGTTAAGGTGAAAAGATGATTTACCCACTAATTTAAAGAGAATCAGCATTGCTCTCTCCTCTGGGTATCTGCATTATCTATGCAGGTGGCAACAACATAAGTGAGATTTAATTTGGGATATGAAAAGAGAGGGATGTTCCAGCAGAAATACAACAAATTACTTCAGAAAACCATTTTGTATGTTTCCTCCTCTCCTCTGCAAATTTTCTGCGCAGAAAGTCTCAGCTGCGTCTCACTTTTTGTGAGGCTTTTTAGAAGTGCCCTTTAAAGGCATTTTTGTAAGCCAAAACTTGGTATTGACTTGAAAGATTTTGGAGGGGTTTGTGACTTTTTTTTTTTTATATATAATGGAACTCATGAGGCATTTTTGTACACCTGGTCTCCATAGCGCCCTTCCAGGCCCACAATCATGAATGAGACGCAATCCCCTTTGCCCCGATCTCCTTAGTGGAGACATTGGATACAAGTTTTCTCTGCAACCTGAACGTCCTTTATTGATGCTTTTCCACTATTCTATACTATATTGGGAACCCCTACCTTCCCCCCACACTACCCTCCCTCTCTTTTTCTATAATTTTGAGGATCTGTGCCCCCTTGACGTACCTCTCTCCATTACAATGTATCTCAGATGTATTCTTAAAGGGGGCTTCCGGGCAAAAACATTTTATCCCCTATGCAAAGGTTAAGGGATAAGATGTCTAATCGCTGGGGGCCCGCTGCTGAGAACCCTTCGCGATCTCCCTGCAGCACCCGCATTCTATTCTAAGCTTCTGGGTTTCCGGGACTGGGGACGTGACGCCACGCCCCCTCCATTCATGTCTATGGGTGGGGGTGTGACGGTCGTCACGCCCCCTCCCATAGACATGAATGGAGGGGGCGTGGTGTGACGTCACGTCCCCAGTCCTGGAAACCCGGAGGTTTCCGAAACTGGAGACTCAGCACCCGCATAGAACGCGGGTGCTGCAGGGAGATCGCGGGGGGACCCCCGCGATCAGACATCTTACCCCCTATCCTTTGGATAGGGGATAAAATGTTTTTGCCCGGAAAACCCCCTTAACACTTTGTACACTTTGTATGTTCATACACTTCTTTGTGTTCTCAATTTAAAAAAAAATTACTTATGGCCATTATTTTCATCATATCTTGTGTCTTTTATTGTAAGTTATTGCCATTTAGGGCATGCAATTCCACCTGTTCCAATAAAAATCCTCTCTACTAGCACATTTCTCTTCCCTTTATCTAGCAGCACAATTTTTCCTCTCTATTTCCTGGTGACATACTTCTTGCAATGTTGTCACATACGACGCCAACAGCAAAATATAGCATGTGATGTCATTGACGTAGCTAGAATGCCATTACTAGTGGAATAAAAGACCAACTTAATAATTCATTGCGGACACTTAGATTGAGACATTTACAATTTCATTGCATTACAAATCCTAGACTGTCCAGGCGAAATTGTTTTAGCTCTATCTTTTGTATATTTTTTTTGAGAAATAAAGTTTTTTTTTCAGTATAAGGCTTTTTTTTTTTTTTTTTTTTTAAATCTTAATCCATTCCGTATGACACCCACAGCATTGTTAACATTAAAGCCCTCCTCTTCACAGTCTTTGCAATGGACAGGACACTTATTAAATGTGACATGCAATATACCGGTGTACATGCGGTGGCTCAAAGTCAATGGGCACAGGAGAGGGGAGGAGACTTACTTTTAAATGTACAGTACATCCTGGACGATCCCAGTTAAAGTGCACCTGTCATATCACAGAAAAAAATGATGCTTCTATATGTTCCCCACTAGGTCATGCTGATGCTTTGCATGTTTTTTTTGTGTCTAGCATCTGTATTTGGCTCACAAATACCTCAATTTTTTCTGCTCACTCATTTTGACATCCACTGCTCAATAAAGGGGGGTGTCCAAGGCAAGCACTGAGCCCACCCTCACCATGCATTCACTTCCTTCCTGTGTCTGCTGTGCTGTGCTGGATCTCGTCATCCAATCACTGCAGATTGCTCTAAAACCCCACCTCCCTGGGTCTCTTCATCCAATCACTGCAGGCTGCTCTGTAACCCCATCCTCTCTGTTTTCCTGCTGCAGTCCGATAGGACAGGAGTGAGCACAGAGGAGTGCTAATCCCACCCTTACTTCCTGGACTTTGTCCATTCCTGTGCTTCAGCTTGGACAAAGATGATGCTGCATCCAGACAGGATTATGTTCTGGATGGTATGGAGACCCCTAGTGTTTTTTTTTGTTAAACAATTATTTCTATAAAAAGGAAATACATTTTATATGAAGTGGGTGACTGGGGAGCGGGGGAGGGTCTTTCTATATCTGTTTAATAGCCGGTCTTGGACCGCTTTTTCTGGCTCCCAGCTATTTGCTGTCTCTCTTTGTGCTTGGCACTGCTTTAGGAGGCCATTCCCATGTACTCATATGTATTTATTTGTCACAGCGCACTTCTCTTGCATTTTTTTGCACTATAGCACTTATCTATACCTCTATTTAGTCCTGCCATATACATCTGTGTGGGACTACTGTATTATTGTTTTTGTTTTTATAACTGGCCATAACTTCTTAGTGCTACATAGCCATTATCATATTTTACTCCGTACCCCTCCTTTCCCTAGTCCCCACCTTTTTCTGTGTCCATGCCTCTTGCTTTTAACCTATTTTTTGTATTATTGTCATAATAAAGATTACCCATTTTTATATATGGTTCATTTTTTAGTGGTCTTCAAGGTTGATAGGTTATTTAATTCAGTGGTTTTAAGCATCACAGGACCTTATCATTTGGTTTACATTGGATGTATCCCTTCTTTATGTTGGTGGTAACTACCTTTAATCCCCCAGCAACACTCCTGTGAAAATAATTCCAATCTACGACAGAAGGCTGTGATTTCCCATTCTGTAGGAAACTATGTCTATACATCAGATGTCTTTATGGATGTCATCTGGTTCCCGTCACTTTTGTTCCTGTGTTTAAACACCAAGTAAATAGAATAAAATCCCTAGAACACATGATCTGTATATAATAGAAGAAATGTTTATTTATGTCCAGGTCTGTTCCTCACTGTGGACCCAAGTAATAGGCTACAATTACAGCTTTTCTTTGAACTTAATGGCCATTGCTATCGTATAGCTATAGCTCTAATGCCTACAGAATCAAAGGTTCATACATCAAACATTTTCTTACTACAGCTTCATTTTAATAGGAAAATTATGGACGGTCAGCCGCTGGGATGAGAGAATGAGCATGAAAAATCTCCAACTATTATTTTCATCAAGACATTTTATACTATCAAAAGAAGCTCATTGTAGTTAATGAGATTCCCCGCTTAGACTCACTAAGTCATTACAGATTATGTAGGCTATGCTTATTAGACTGTTATTAGAATATTATTCCATTATAGCATTTGTTATACACTGATTTACATAGACTATTAGATTCTTGACGTTTGTAGGCAGTACGTCATTATGGGTCCAAGGAGACATTTTATTTTGAGACAGACTGTGAAACATGAAATAATTGTACTTAAAGACATTTCTGACGTCAAAGACGTACTGTACTTACCTGCTTTCATTATTAGTTAATATACTTTATGGTAAGAAACAGTATATTCTTACAAAAAATGTAATTCATTTACACATTTAAAAATAGGGATAATTACTTTCTAAACATAATCCTGGTTTATGCCCGGAATAATGATTTTAATGATAATGGACCAATTAAGATATAAAGGAATCTCAACTAAAGAGAGAATTTTATCTGTGGAGAGGAAGAAACATTACCAGATGGAAGAACGCTGTATTTCTAGCATTGTCTTTGTTTATTGTATTTTGTTCCATTTCTGGCTTTTATCCATTAGAACCATCATTTAAACCAAGTTCTTTTCATCTTTTTATTATTACCTCTTATATTGTTTTTTACTTGTGACTGCTTGCTGATCATCCAATTCTTTCCTACTATAAGTCTTGGGGGTATCTGAATACTGGGAGCCATTGCTAATTCTTCATAGCCCTGGCAACAGCCCTGTGTGTTGCAGGGCCATTCGTCATTTTGTGATGTGGCCAGCCTAGCCAATGAGACATGGGCACTGGGTTACGACCCTCATAGAGATTTTCACCCAACACTAGCGTTTTTTTCCCTGCAATCCCTATTGCTGTTCTGACCTCCTGTTACCTGATTGTTATTTTGCCTTCTGATTTTGTACTATGCTGCCATATAGCTTTGACTCATTGCTACCCTGACTTTGTCTTGTGACTCGAATTGTGTATTTCACTGTTCTCTTCATTCTTACCCTTTGGTTTGTTTCCTTGTTAACTCCTTTTTTGCTGTATGCTTTGCCAGTTTGTGGCTGACCTGGACTGTCTGATGCTTTTGACGCGCCTGCTCTTAGTCCAATTGAGGGGCACTGTTTTATATGAATCGTCCAAGTAGGAAGTAGGTACAGTTGTTTAGGTGAAATCCAGATCTGAAAAACAAATGGTATTTCAATCCTCAAGGGTATATATGTGTATAATAATTTGGAATATTCTCCTAAAAATAATAGAATAAATATACAAGTGAAAAGTACGGGGAACCAAGATAAAAAAAATATATAAATATATTACCATAAATATGTGTAAAATATAAATGTATTATCTAGTCAGATTTAGACTAGATGGTGCAGTCACAGGGCCCTTGTGACTCGCCCCCAGTATATACAAATATATGTTATACATAAAAACAATGCATAAAAATGAAGTAAAAGAACTATTAATGCTGCTTATGATAAGTAAGATCTAGTTCGTCAGAGGTAGGTTGGTATCTGTAGTCCTCCCAACTTTATTATGAATATAGATTTTGCCCTGGATGTGGTATATCCTTAGTATAAATTATAAGACATACTGGGGCTTGTAGTTGTAATGCTGATCTCCGTTAGTCAGATCACCAACAGATAGCCGTATATACCACATATCCCCTTGGTTGTACCGTTAGTGCTATAGTTAATGCCAAGTAAAGATAATATCAGTTTATGTCCATAAATGTCAATGGCAGGCTCCTCCACTAGCCGCCGGATTATATTGCTTATATACCCGTAGTGTTAAACAGGGTAGATCTTACCCGCTCCTCTGTGCCAATCGTTAGTGGCCCGTAGTGGCTGTCGTGCCACGCTTCTCCTCTACGTTGTGTGACCACTCTGTGATGGTTCAGCCGGCGTCTGAACTAATTAAAATAAGAATAAAGGTAAAAATGAAAATAATAATAATAATGAATACAAAAAAGAAGGATGAAGAAAAATACAGTAAGCTACTATGCTGTCATTACTATAACATAATTGAATGCAGAGATAAAATTCAACAGAAGCAAAATTAAGCAAATTAGCTAAGGTGACATATGCAAATACTAGCAGACAAACGGCCTGCAGATGACGGGCCACAGACGAGGGCCCCAACCGGGGATATATCATTCTCCCATGCATTCAGATAAAGCCAAAATTTCCCATTTCTTCATTTAAACCTGATGGGGCCAAACTTTCAAAGTCAAAAATCTTACGTGATAAGCTCCCCCCTCAAGTTTCTTTTAATAGTTTCTAAGGCGGCAAATGTGATTTTTGAGGGATCCATATTGTGATATTTTTTTTTTAAATGAGTTGATAATGGATGCTTGTCATTGCCTTTCTTGATATTATAAAAATGTTCAGCCGTATGTATTTCCAATTCCCGTTTTGTGCGGCCAATATATTGCTTGTGGCATGGACACTCTAATATATAAATCACCCCAAACGGGAATTGAAAATACATTTGAATGAATTAATCTGAATGCATGAGAGAATGATATATCCCCCCCCTCGTCCATGGCCCGTCATCTGCAGGCCGTTTATCAACGAGGTGACGGACCCTGCACTTGTGCCCTACCGGATACACCATCTATTTGGCTCTCCAATGCAATCTTACGCATCCATCCGTATGTCATTTACCTTTTCATTGTATTGTATTTTAGTATGTCTGCTAGTATTTGCATATGTCACCGTAGCTAATTTGCCAAATTTTGCTTATGTTGAATTTCATCTCTGCATACAATTATTTCTTTTAGTAATGACAGCACAGTAGATTACTGTATTTTCCTTCTTTATCCTTCTTTATTTTTATTCTTATTTTTATTTTCCTATTTTTCATTATTATTGCTTATCAAAGCATACATTTTCTCTGTTCTTATTTTTCGGCTTTTTATTCACACACCGTGTCATTTTTATGCTTCCCATTTAAATATTAAAACACTGCATATCAATTATTTAAATATCAAAACACTGTATATCAATCCATTATGATAAACTATCATTAAAATCCATTGTTATGCACTTTATTACCAGCATCTGTTACTATTTTTAATGTATTCTTTATATTCTCTATATGATATAATATGTTTGACAATCCTAATCCAAACGGAACCAAATCCATTACGTCTATTGCCATATACTGGCACCAGAAGGGAACAAACAATCACATCTACTCTAAATACTATGAATTCCAAGAAAAGATGGTATCAACATTATCTAATACAGTGGTCCCTCAACATACGATGGTAATTCGTTCCAAACGAGCTATCGTTTGTCGAATCCATCGTATGTTGAGGGATTCGTGCAATGTAAAGTATAGGAAGCTGTACTCACCTGTCCCCGCCGCTCGAGATGGTGTCCCCGCCGCTCCCGATGGTGACCCCGGCCTCCGCTGGGCTCTCCGCTGTCTTCTCCGGTCCTCCGCTGTCTTCTCCGGTTCTCTGCTGTCTTCTCCGGTCCTCTGCTGTCTTCTCCGGTCCTCTGCTTTCTTCCGCAAGGCCTTACTGGGCCTGGATAGCGACGTCATTACGCCACTGCGTACGCCATTCCTATTGGATGACGTGCGCAGCAGCGTATTGACGTCATCGGAGAGGGCCGAGAAGACTCCGGAAGACCATCGCTGGACCCGGAGGGCACCACGGAGCATCGTGGAGGGGTAAGTAATACTTACCGCACCACACGGGGAACATTAAGCTGCTATACGGCAGCAGCTTAAGCATTTGGCGCTGCCGGATAGCACTTAATGCGATGGCCCCGACATAAAAAAGCATCGTATGTCGATTTGATCATATGTCGGGCCATCGTAGGTCGGGGGGTCACTGTATCTATCATAAGCTGCCGAAGAAAGGATTTTCATCCTGAAACGCGTCCAGCCTTTTATTTATCATAGACTATTACTGCTGCTTCATATTATTGCCATTAACTTTGATTTATTTTTCCAACTTCCCTTTCTACCTGCCTTGTCAATCACTGGTGTCCGCAATTCATCTATCTTCCACGGAATATCCCGCACTTACTGTGTAGCTAGTGCCGCACGCGGGAGCTAGCAGAGCGGCAGACGCCGGCTGAACCATCACAGAGCGGTCACACAACGGAGAGGAGAAGCGTGGCACGATAGCCACTACGGGCCACTAACGATTGGCACAGAGGAGCGGGTAAGATCTACCCTGTTTAACACTACGGGTATATAAGCAATATAATCCGGCGGCTAGCGGAGGAGCCTGCCATTGACATTTATGGACATAAACTGATATTATCTTTACTTGGCATTAACTATATCACTAACGGTATAACCAAGGGGATATGTGGTATATCAGCATTACAACTACAAGCCCCAGTATGTCTTATAATTTATACTAAGGATATACCACATCCAGGGCAAAATCTATATTCATAATAAAGGTGGGAGGACTACAGATACCAACCTACCTCTGACGAAGTAGATCTTACTTATCATAAGCAGCATTTATAGTTCTTTTACTTCATTTTATGCATTGTTTTATTGTATAACATATATTTGTATATACTGGTGGCGACTCACAAGGGCCCTGTGACTGCACCATCTAGTCTAAATCTGATATTTTTATTAATAAATGTATATTTTACACACATGTATGGTAAAATATTGATATATTTCTAGAGTATAGAAGGAAAATTATAACCATCGCTTATTGATATTGGTTCGCAGTACTTTCACTTGTATATTTATTCTATTATTTTTAGGAGAATATTCCTAATTATTATACACACACACATATATATATATATATATATATATATATATATATATATATATATAGCCTTGAGGACTGCAATACCATTTGTTTTCTATTTACTCTATATACTCCTGGGGTGTTGGAGCCCATTTTCAGTAACCTCGGCTATATATAGAAAAAGTGAGCTGCTGAACCAAATACAATGTAAAGTATAGGACAGTGATCTTCAACCGGTGGACCTCCAGATGTTGCAAAACTACAACTCCCAGCATGCCCGGACAGCCGTTGGCTGTCCGGGCATGCCAGGAGTTGTAGTTTTGCAACATCTAGAGGTCCGCAGGTTGAAGACCACTGGTATAGGAGGTAATATTCACGTGTCCCCGCCGCTCTGGACCCGTCACCTTTCATCACCGCTGCCCTGGATGTCGCCCTCCATCGCTGTCGCCGCGTCACCGGGGTGTCCCCGTCGCTCCGGAATGTCTCTGCTGCCCGGTATCCTCGCTCTCAGTCGCCGCCATCACATCGCTACGCACGCCGCTCCTATTGGATGACAGGACGGCGTGCGCGACGACGTGATGACGACGAAGAAGAGTGCCGGCCATGCAGGGGATCCCGGCACGGAGCAAACACCGAGAAGGCAGGTAAGGTCCCTCCCGGTGTCCTGTAAGCTTTTCGGGACGCCGCGATTTCACCGCGGCGGTCCCGAACAGCCCGACTGAGCAGCTGGGTTAGTGTCACTTTCGCTTCAGACGCGACGGTCATCTTTGATCGCTGAGTCTGAAGGGTTAATACAGGGCATCACCGCGATCGGTGATGTCCTGTATTAGCAGCGGATCCCGGCCGTTGATGGTCGCAGGGACCGCCGCGATAGGACAGGGTTTTAATGTGTATTTGCCATATAAGATGCACCAACTTCCCCCCCCCCCCCAGTTTTGGTGAAGAAAAAGTGCGTCTTATACCGCGAAAAATACAGTATATATATATATGTTACTAAAGCAACCATTCAGCTGTATGTAGAAATATTAATTTGCAGAATCAGGTCTTTGGATGTTGCGGATATTATAGACATATCCGGTAGATCATTATAGGTCATCTTGAAAAGTAAAAACGTCACATAAGCAGTTTTAAAGTATTTTATAGTCATACCTATAACTTTGCAGCGAAGAATAGGATTTTTCATGACTAGATCCCGTAGTCCTCCCCTCTCTTGTCACAGGAAGACTCACCGGAAATATGTGCAAAGTGTGACAGTAATCATAAGTAGTAATGGGTAGTCAGAGTAGTACTATTTCATAATATAGGATGAACATAATTTAATGGAATGGATCCCAGAACAGCATGAAACCCAATTACATTGTGATAGAAGTGATGCAGTGGCACCCCAGGTGAGCACCTCTATAAGGACACATGTACAGTTGACTACAATGTTGGAGCAGGGAGCCTTCATGGGCATAGGAGTCCTGTGCAAGAGTCTTGTAAAGCGCCAAACAAGATGCCAAGATTGGATGCCAGCGCAGGTCAGGGCAATCCATTCTCATCATCCCTCCACCTGCAGAATGGAAATGAGGCTATGCACAGTAGGTATTAATTGTATTATTTTAAGGGGCACTATTTTTATGTGTATGGGGCACTACAGAGGCATTACTACTGTGTGGGTGGCGGAACTAAGTGCACATAATCACTGAGTAGGGGCAATAAAGGGGCATCATCACTGTGATGAGGAACTAATGGGTCATCATTGCTCTGTGGTGGTAATGAGTAGGCATCATTACTATATGCAGAACCTTAATGGGGTACTCTAGTGTAGTGTTGCTCGTGAATATTCGCAATGCGAATTTTATTCGCGAATATCGCATATTCGCAAATATAGCACTATATATTCGTAATTACGAATATTCGGGTTTTTTTCACAGTACACAACACAGTGATCATCCCTCTCTGCTTCCAGCTTGTGTGGTGTAAAGAAGGCTCTAATACTACTGCGTGAGACTAGCGTGCGAATTTTCGCATATGCGAAAATTTGCATATGCTAATTTTCACATATATGAATTTTCGCATATGCTAATTTTTATATGCTAATTTTTGCATATGCGAAAATAAAACGCGAATATTACGAATATGCGAATGTAGCGAATATATGACGAATATTCTCCCATATATTCGCGAATATTCGCGAATTCGAATATGGCCTATGCCGCTCAACACTACTCTAGTGGACAACAATTTATTTTTATTTTTATTTATTTTTTCAAATCAACTGGTGCCAGAAAGTTAAACAGATTTGGAAATTACTTCTATAAAAAAATCTTAATCCTTTTAGTACTTATGAGCTGCTGATGCACAGTACAGAGGAAGTTGTGTAGTTCTTTACAGTCTGACCACAGTGCCACCTCTGTCCATATCAGGAACTGTCCAGAGCAGGATTAAATCCCCATAGCAGTGGCGTTGCTAGGGTTGGTGTCACCCGATGCGGTAGAAAATGGTGTCACCCCCACACCTCCCCCTCCCCTCAGTAAATTTTTAGCCTGTTGTGACAGATACCACTGCTATAGCGCATTGTGAGAAATTCCAGTATAATAATCAGATATACCAGTTGCCACAGAATAGGAAAGTGTTAAAGAAGTTTTCACCATTTAAATATACAGCTCCCAGAATTACTTAAAGGGGTACTCCACTGGAAAACATTTACTTTCATATCAACTGGTGCCAGAAAGTTAAACAGATTTTTAAATTACTTCTATTTAAAATCTTAATCCTTACAGTACTTATCAGCTGCTGTATGCTCCACAGGAAGTTGTGTAGTTCTTTCCAGTCTGACCACAGTGCTATTTGCTGACACCTCTGTCCATGTCAGGAACTGTCCAGAGCAGGATAGGTTTGTTATGGGGATTTGCTCCTACGATGGACAGTTCTTGACATGGACAGAGGTGTCAGCACAGAGCACTGTGGTCAGACAGAAAATAAATTAAAAAAGAAAAGAACTTCCTGTGAATCACTTATACAGCAGCTAATAAGTACTGGAAGGATTAAGATTTTTAAATAGAAGTAATTTACAAATCTGTTTAACCTTGTAGCACCAATTGATAAAAATGTTTTTTTTCCAGTAGAGTACCCCTTTGAGCAGTGGTGAGGTTATGCTGGGAGTTGTAGTTTCACTCACCATAACTGTAGAACTTACAAGTGACTACAGCTCTAATAGGACACAGAGAGGAGAATGTACAATGATGTCAGTGACTACAGGTGACGTCTTCTCTATAGTGAGGAGAATACACAATGATATCAGTGACTACAGGTGACATCGTATCTATAGAGAGGAGAATGTACAATGATATCAGTGACTACAGGTGATGTCTTCTCTATAGTGAGGAGAATACACAATGATATCAGTGACTACAGGTGACGTCTTCTCTACAGTGAGGAGAATACACAATGATATCAGTGATTACAGGTGACGTCTTCTCTATAGTGAGGAGAATGTACAATGATATCAGTGATTACAGGTGACGTCTTCTCTATAGTGAGGAGAATACACAATGATATCAGTGACTACAGGTGACATCTTCTCTATAGTGAGGAGAATACACAATGATATCAGTGACTACAGGTGACATCTTCTCTATAGTGAGGAGAATACACAATGATATCAGTGATTACAGGTGACGTCTTCTCTATAGTCTTTCCTTATCTAATTCAGATGGTACATACCGCCTGGTCCAGCTAAAACTTCTGTCTGTAGAATGTGACGCCCAGACGTCTCCTCACTATGTCAGCGCATTCTCATCCTCTATATGAAAACAAGTATTATTATAAACCTGCCAGACACTGTATCCTCTAAATATAATACTACTATACACTATACTCTGATTATAAACCTTCCATACACCATACCCACTGAATATAATACTACCACACTGTACATTCTGAATAGAATGCCAACACATACTGTACACTCTGAATATAAATCTGCCACATACTGTACCCCTGAATATAATACCGCCACACACTGCACTCTCTGAATATAATACCGCCACACACTGTACATTCTGAATATAATACCATCGCATACTGTACCCTCTGAATATAAATCTACCACACACTGTACCCCTGAATATAATACTACCACCCACTGTACCCTCTGAATATAATACTACCACAAACTGTGCCCTCTGAATTTAACGTTGCCATACAGTGCACCCTCTGAATATAATACCACAACCGCACTAACACCCCTCAACATCCGTTAGCTGATGCTATTACCACGGGAGGGAGGTTTTGGTGGTGTTGCTAGTGGATGATGGGGGTGCTACTACTGGGGGGGTGTTGCTGGAGGATGATGAGGGTGCAACTGGCCATCCCCCCTGTCACGGTTCGGCTGGCAGGAGGTGGATCCTCTGTGCCAGAGAGGGATTGGCGTGGACCGTGCTAGTGGACCGGTTCTAAGTTACTATTGGTATTCACCAGAGCCCGCCGCAAAGCGGGATGGTCTTGCAGCGGCGGTAGTAACCAGGTCGTATCCACTAGCAACGGCTCAACCTCTCTGACTGCTGAAGATAGGCGCGGTACAAGGGAGTAGACAAGAGCAAGGTCGGACGTAGCAGAAGGTCGGGGCAGGCAGCAAGGATCGTAGTCAGGGGCAACGGCAGGAGGTCTGGAACACAGGCTAGGAACACACAAGGAAACGCTTTCACTGGCACAATGGCAACAAGATCCGGCGAGGGAGTGCAGGGGAAGTGAGGTATACATAGGGAGTGCACAGGTGAACACACTAATTAGACCAACTACGCCAATCAGTGGCGCAGTGGCCCTTTAAATCGCAGAGACCCGGCGCGCGCGCGCCCTAGGGAGCGGGGCCACGCGCGCCGGGACAGGACCGACGGAGAGCGAGTCAGGTACAGGAGCCGGGGTGCGCATCGCGAGCGGGCGCCACCCGCATCGCGAATCGCATCCCGGCTGGGGGCGGTATCGCAGCGCACCCGGTCAGTAGATCTGACCGGGGCGCTGTAGTAGCGAGGATGTTGCGAGCGCTCCAGGGAGGAGCGGGGACCCGGAGCGCTCGGCGTAACACCCCCTGGCAGTATTACCCCCATCATCCATCCGCAGGATCATCCTCCTGGCAGGAGCACCGCCATCATCCACCATCAGGATCTGCTGATGGAGGTGCTACTGCTGGGGGGGGGGGGGGGGTGTTGCTGGTGGATGATGAGGGTGCTACTGCCAGGGAGCATTAGGTAGGCAGCAGTTCCCCCACTTTAGGTAGGCAGCAGTTCCCCCACATTAGGAAGCATATTTTCCCCACATTAGGCAGCATAGATTCCCCACATTAGGTAGCACAGATTCCCCACATTAGGTAGCATAGATTCCCCACATTCGGTAACACAGATTCCCCACATTAAGTAGCATAGACTCCCCACATTTGGTAGCACAGATTCCCCACATTAGGTAGCAGTTTCCCCACATTAGGTAGCATAGACTCCCCATATTAGGTAGCATAGAATCCCCACATTAGGTAGCATAGACTCCGCACATTTGGTAGTAGTTACCCTTGCAGGCTCCCCACAATGGGTCAAAGTCTCCCCACATTAGATCGCTGTTTAACCCCCCCCCCCCAACAAAAAAAAACACATACAACACAGAGAGACACACACACACACAGTCAGAGAGACACACACTCACAGAGTCACAGTCACACACACAGAGTCACACACAGAGTCACACAGTCACACACACACACAGAGTCACCAGAAGGCCTCCTACATAATTCCAATACAAGAAATGATTGTGGGCAGGGGTGTAGCGCTCCTGAGTCCCCCTGCAACACACACACACAGTCACAAACACACACACACAGAGTCACACACAGTCACATACATACACACGCACACACACACACACACACACACACACACAGAGTCACACACAGACAGAGATAGCGACAGACAGAGAGACAGACACACACTCACCCATCCAGCGCAGCGATCCTTCTCTCCGGGCACCCTGCGAGTGACGTCTGTGGTGCACCACGGCGATGAAGGCCGGGGGGCAGCTGACGGACGGGCGCACAGCGGCGATGAAGCGCGGGGGGGGGGTGCTGATGGGCGCACAGCGCAGGTGAATGCCGGGGGGGGGAGGGGTGCTGTCTGACGGGCGCACAGCGCAGGTGAAGGCGGGGGGGGGGGGGTTGGGGGTGCTGCCGGTCGGGTACAGACGGGGGGTGTTGGTGTAGCTGGGGGGGTGCTGCGCAGCGTCTTGGTGTCACCCCATTAGGTTGGTGTCGGCCGGTGCGGGCCGCACCCCCCGCACCCGGGTCGCAACGCCACTGCCCCATATCAAACCTCTCCTGCTCTGGACAGTTCCTGACACGGACAGAGGTGGCAGCAGAGAGCACTGTGGTCAGACTGGAAAGAACTACACAACTTCCTCTGGAGCATACAGCAGCTAATAAGTACTGTAAGGATTAAGATTTTTTTTTAATGGAAGTAAGTTACAAATCTGTTTAACTTTCTGGCACCAGTTGTTTTTAAAAAGAAAAATTGAGTACCCCTTTAACCCCTTAAGGACGCAGGACGTAAATGTACGTCCTGGTGAGGTGGTACTTAACGCACCAGGACGTACATTTACGTCCTGTGCATAACCGCGGGCATCGGAGCGATGCCCGTGTCATGCGCGGCTGATCCCGGCTGCTGATCGCAGCCAGGGACCCGCCGGCAATGGCCGACGCCCGCGATCTCGCGGGCGTCCGCCATTAACCCCTCAGGTGCCGGGATCAATACAGATCCCGGCATCTGCGGCAGTGCGCGATTTAAATGAACGATCGGATCGCCCGCAGCGATCATTCATAAAGCCGCACGGAGGTCCCCTCTCCTTCCTCCGTCCGGCTCCCTGCGTCTCCTGCTCTGGTTTGTGATCGAGCAGACCAGAGCAGGAGATGACCGATAACACTGATCTGTTCTATGTCCTATACATAGAACAGATCAGTATTAGCAATCATGGTATTGCTATGAATAGTCCCCTATGGGGACTATTCAAGTGTCAAAAAAAATGTAAAAAAATGTAAAAGTAAAAGTAAAAAAAAAGTTAAAAATCCCCTCCCCCAATAAAAAGTAAAACGTCCGTTTTTTCCTATTTTACCCCCAAAAAGCGTAAAAAACATTTTTTATAGACATATTTGGTATCGCCACGTGCGTAAATGTCCGAACTATTAAAATAAAATGTTAATGATCCCGTACGGTGAACGGCGTGAACGAAAAAAAAAGAAAGTCCAAAATTCCTACTTTTTAAATACATTTTATTAAAAAAAAATTATAAAAAATGGATTAAAAGTTTTTTATATGCAAATGTGGTATCAAAAAAAGTACAAATCATGGCGCAAAAAATGAGCCCCCATACCGCCGTTTATACGGAAAAATAAAAAAGTTAGAGGTCATCAAAATAAAGGGATTATAAACGTACTTGTCACGATTCGGCTCACAGGTTGTGGATCCACTGTGTCAGCGAGGGATTGGCGTGGACCGTGCTGGTTGACCGGTTCTAAGAGGCTACTGGTGTTCACCAGAGCCCGCCGCAAAGCGGGATGGTCTTGCTGCGGCAGTAGCAACCAGGTCGTATCCACTAGCAACGGCTCAACCTCGCTGACTGCTGAGAAGGCGTGGGACAGAAGGACTAGGCAGAGGAAAGGTCAGACGTAGCAGAAGGTCGGGGCAGGCGGCAAGGTTCGTAGTCAAGATGGATAGCAGGAGTTCAGGTAACACAGGCTTTGACAACACTAAACGCTATCACTGGCACAAGGCAACAAGATCCGGCAAGGGAGTGCAGGGGAAGTGATGTGATATAGCCAGGGAGCAGGTGGAAGCCAATTAAGCTAATTGGGCCAGGCACCAATCATTGGTGCACTGGCCCTTTAAGTCTCAGAGAGCTGGCGCGCGCGCGCCCTAGAGAGCGGAGCCGCGCGCGCCAGCACATGACAGCAGGGGACTGGGACGGGTAAGTGACTTGGGATGCGATTCGCGAGCGGGCGCGTCCCGCTGTGCGAATCGCATCCCCGACGGCCATGTCAGTGCAGCGCTCCCGGTCAGCGGGACCGACCGGGGCGCTGCAGGGAGAGAGACGCCGTGAGCGCTCCGGGGAGGAGCAGGGACCCGGAGCACTCGGCGTAACAGTACCCCCCCCCTTAGGTCTCCCCCTTTTTTTGTCCGACAACTGCTTTACCTGGGACGAGGACACCGGGAAAGAATGGAGGGTTTCCTCAACGGCAGGCAGTACAGCAGGAGTGGGAATGGGGAGGGAGGGCAGAGGGTGAAGCTTGGCACGGGGCAGGGTGACACCAGGACGGGGGCCATGAGGAGGCACTGAGGCTTGCCTGACGGGACTGGGAGGGGGGGAGAGGCATTTCTTGTGGCAAGCAGAGTCCCAGTTCTTGATCTCCCCGGTGGTCCAGTCAAGGGTGGGAGAATGAAGCTGGAGCCATGGCAGACCGAGGAGGACCTCAGAGGTGCAGTTGGGAAGGACGAAAAATTCAATCCTTTCGTGGTGGGGTCCAATGCACATTAAGAGGGGTTTTGTGCGGTAACGCACGGTGCAATCCAATGTGACTCCGTTGACCGCGGAAATGTAGAGCGGCTTGACGAGACGGGTCACCGGGATGCAGAATTTATTCACAATAGACTCCAAAATAAAATTCCCAGAGGCACCAGAGTCCAAGCAGGCCACGGCTGAGAGGGAGGAGTTGGCTGAAGGAGAAATCCGCACGGGCACCGTGAGACGTGGAGAAGCAGATTTTGAACCAAGAGACGCCACACCCACGTGAGCTGGGTGCGTGCGTGCGTTTCCCAGATGTGGAGGGCGAATAGGGCAATCCACCAAGAAATGCTCGGTACTGGCACAGTACAGACAAAGATTTTCTTCCCTACGGCGATTTCTTTCTTCCTGGGTCAGGCGAGACTGATTCACTTGCATGGCCTCCTCGGCGGGAGGCCCAGGCGTAGATTGCAAAGGATGCTGTGGGAGAGGTGCCCAGAGATCTAAGTCTTTTTCCTGACGGAGCTCCTGATGTCTCTCAGAAAAACGCATGTCAATGCGGGTGGCCAAATGGATAAGTTCTTGCAGGTTGGCAGGAATCTCTCGTGCGGTCAGCACATCCTTGATGCTACTGGATAGACCTTTTTTAAAGGTCGCGCAGAGAGCCTCGTTATTCCATGATAATTCGGAAGCAAGAGTACGAAATTGGATGGCGTACTCGCCCACTGAAGAATTACCCTGGACCAGGTTCAGCAGGGCAGTCTCGGCAGAAGAAGCTCGGGCTGGTTCCTCGAAGACACTTCGGACTTCAGCGAAGAAGGACTGGACTGTGGCTGTGGCAGGATCATTGCGGTCCCAGAGCGGTGTGGCCCAAGACAAGGCCTTTCCTGAAAGAAGGCTCACTATGAACGCCACCTTAGACCGTTCTGTAGGAAATAGGTCCGACAACATCTCCATATGCAGGGAACATTGAGACAAAAATCCACGGCAGAGTCTAGAGTCCCCATCAAATTTGTCCGGCAGGGACAAGCGGAGGCTAGGAGCGGCCACTCGCTGCGGAGGGGTTGCAGGAGCTGGCGGAGGAGATGGTTGCTGCTGTAGCAGAGGCAGAAGTTGCTGTAACATGGCGGTCAACTGCGACAGCTGCTGTCCTTGTTGGGCAATCTGCTGCGATTGCTGAGCGACCACCGTGGGAAGGTCAGCGAGACTCGGCAGCGGCACCTCAGCGGGATCCATGGCCGGATCTACTGTCACGATTCGGCTCACAGGTTGTGGATCCACTGTGTCAGCGAGGGATTGGCGTGGACCGTGCTGGTGGACCGGTTCTAAGAGGCTACTGGTGTTCACCAGAGCCCGCCGCAAAGCGGGATGGTCTTGCTGCGGCAGTAGCAACCAGGTCGTATCCACTAGCAACGGCTCAACCTCGCTGACTGCTGAGAAGGCGTGGGACAGAAGGACTAGGCAGAGGCAAGGTCAGACGTAGCAGAAGGTCGGGGCAGGCGGCAAGGTTCGTAGTCAAGATGGATAGCAGGAGTTCAGGTAACACAGGCTTGGACAACACTAAACGCTTTCACTGGCACAAGGCAACAAGATCCGGCAAGGGAGTGCAGGGGAAGTGATGTGATATAGCCAGGGAGCAGGTGGAAGCCAATTAAGCTAATTGGGCCAGGCACCAATCATTGGTGCACTGGCCCTTTAAGTCTCAGAGAGCTGGCGCACGCGCGCCCTAGAGAGCGGTGCCGCGCGCGCCAGCACATGACAGCAGGGGATCGGGACGGGTAAGTGACTTGGGATGCGATTCGCGAGCGGGCGCGTCCCGCTGTGCGAATCGCATCCCCGACGGCCATGTCAGTGCAGCGCTCCCGGTCAGCGGGACCGACCGGGGCGCTGCAGGGAGAGAGACGCCGTGAGCGCTCCGGGGAGGAGCAGGGACCCGGAGCGCTCGGCGTAACAGTACTAATTTGGTTAAAAAGTTTGTGATTTTTTTTAAGCGCAACAATAATATAAAAGTATATAATAATGGGTATCATTTTAATCGTATTGACCCTCAGAATAAAGAACACCCATTATTTTTACCATAAATTGTACGGCGTGAAAACGAAACCTTCCAAAATTAGCAAAATTGCGTTTTTCGTTTTCATTTCCCCACAAAAATTGTGTTTTTTGGTTGCGCCATACATTTTATGATATAATGAGTGATGTCATTACAAAGGACAACTGGTCGCGCAAAAAACAAGTACTAGTCTCATACTAGTCTGTGGATGAAAATATAAAAGAGTTATGATTTTTAGAAGGCGAGGAGGAAAAAATGAAAACGTAAAAATTAAATTGTCTGAGTCCTTAAGGCCAAAATGGGTCTGTCTGAGTCCTTAAGGGGTTAAGGGAGCATGCTAACTATGCTGAGGTTGTAAGTAGGCATCTTTACTAGGTGGATGCATTACTATGAGCGGGCACTTAGAAGGAATTATGACTGTGTGGGGCACGTTTATTGTTTCCCATACAAAGAGGGCTATGTTCATGTCTATGGGGTACACCTGGGGTACACAGCTATACCCGTGTGGTGGCCAAATGTGGGCACTATTACTGTGTGGAAGAATTGAGGTAGTATTATGTACTTTGTGGGTCAAATATGCGGTAGCTCTTTAAATGTTTGCCAATATTGCTTATGGAGGTGCTATCCTCAGTATGTGACACTATTTTGCAGCATGGGAAGTCTGTGTGCAGGGTAAAAAGGGTTCCGGACAAGCGGAGGGCAGAAACCACCTGGGAAGCAAAGTCTGCAGAGAATCATGACCATATGAAGTCGCCATAGATATCTGAGTCGAATTGCAACAGCTGGAGGCACTATGGTTGGAAAAAAAACACTGTAGTGTGTGACCACTGTATAGAGAGATTATTGGTTATACACTATTATAACAGTATACATGAAAATACCATACACTGTGTTCCCTCAAGTTACAATATTAATTGGTTCCAGGACGACCATTGTATGTTGAAACCATTGTATGTTGAGACCAGAACTCTATGGAAACCTGGTGATTGGTTCTAAAGGCCCAAAATGTCATCCAAAAATAGGAAAAAGTGAAAGTTAAAGAAAAATAAGTAGATAACTAATACAGATAAAGCAAATCCTTACATATAAAAGTAATAAAGATCTGCTGGAAGCTGTAAATTACTGTCTATGTCAGTGTTTCCCAAGCAGGGAGCCTCCAGCTGTTGCAAAACTACAACTCCCAGCATGCCCGGACAGCCAAAGGCTGTCCAGGCATGCTGGGAGTTGTAGTTTTGAAACAGCTGGAGGCACCCTGGTTGGGAAACACTGGTCTATGTAGAGGACAGAAGCTTCTTCAGGGTCCTGTACAGTACACAGTGTCCTAAAAAAAGTAACATGGAGCCGCCCTCACCTGGTGTCCAAAGGAGCAGCAAACCCTGGTACAGGTAAAGAGTACAGAACATGTAATACCTTCCTGTACTGTAGTGGGCTCTACCAGACACCAGTCAGTGCATACACTTCAGTAATACAGGGGTTTTACCAGTAAATGCCCATTCTGATTGGTCAGTTCTTCCAGCCATTGACACGTTTCACAGATCTGGACTGTCTGTAGCATTGTATGTTGAGTCTGGTTTCAACTTACAATGTTCCAGAAAAGACCATTATATGTTGAAACTATTGTATGTTGAGGCCATTGTAAGTTGAGGGATCACTGTATATTAACACCATATCAAAAATACCATTTACAATAATAACAATATAAGAGAATATATTACTGTATCTACTATAAAGGTATAAATGAAAACGGTTACATGAAGGTTACATAAAGGTTACATGAAAATATTTATGCTATCATAACAGTATACATGAAAATACAATATTTATTAACAGCATACTAAAAATACCATTTACAATATTGACAATGTAAGTGTAGTTTAAATAGAAATCTGAAACTTGCAGATTACATGAAAATATTGATCATAATAGTATTCATAAAAAGTACCATATACTATCACAATATATAAAAAATACTACGTCTTAAAAACAGTATAGCGAAAATACCACGTGCAATAATAATGTTGAATGTAAAATAATAATAATAATTAGTATTGAGCGCGAATATTCAAATAGCAAATTCTTTTTTGCAAATATCGGCACTTCGCAATTTCACGAAGATTTAGAATATTGCGAATTATATTGTTTATGACGAATATTCATTGTTTTATCTTTCTCCCAGTACGTCTCACAATGATGTGTACTGTGTAAATAAAAAGTGATCATCCCTCCCTGCTTCCAGGTTGGTATTCCAAAGAAGGCGAATATGCGAATCCGAATTTTATGCAAAAAATTTGCGAATATCGGCACTTAAAGAGGACACTGATCCCTCCCGTTTTTTAACTTGTGGGCCAATGAGAAGGATGCAAATACAGTTGTCAGAGGTCAGCAACATCCCTAGCAACCAATAGGAAAGTAGTTAGTTGAAAGATATAATCGCGCATGCGCATGTTGTGAATTTTACTATTACGAATTGTGCAAAACAAAAAGTGAACGAAGATGCGAAACTCGCAAATATAGAAAGAATATTCATCCAAATATTCGCCAAATATTGCGAATTAGAATATGGCTTATGCCGCGTATCACTAATAATAGTTAGTGTTGGGCGCGAATATTCGCATTTCGAATTTTTATCGCAAATATCGCAAATTGCAATACCCCCTTAAAGAGGTACTCCGCCCCTATACATGTTATCCCCCTATCCAAAGGATAGGCGATAACATGTCTGGTCGCGTGGGGGCCGTCACGCCTCCTCCCATAGACATGAATGGAGGGGGCGTGGCGGCTGTGGTCGCCAGTCATCCGGTGCATGTAGCGAACACCGTGCAGTGCCAGATGGCTGACGAGAGATTGTGGAGGTCCCCAGCGGCCAGACACCCCCCCCCCCCCGATCAGACATGTTATCCCCTATCCTTTGGATAGAGGATAACATGTCTAGCAGTGTAGTACTCTTTAAAGGGGTTCTCCCGTGGAAAACTTTTTTTTTAAATAAACTGGTGCCAGAAAGTAAAACAGATTTGTAAATCACTTCTATTAAAAAATCTTAATCCTTCCTGTACTTTTTAGCGGCTGTATACTACAGAGGAAATGCTTTCCTTTTTAGATTTCTCTGATGTCATGACCACAGTGCTCTCTGCTGACCTCTGCTGTCCATTTTAGGAACTGTCCAGAGCAGGAGAAAATCCCCATAGCAAACATATGCTGCTCTGGACAGTTCCTAAAATGGACAGCAGAGGTCAGCAGAGAGCACTGTGGTCATGACATCAGAGAAATGTAAAAAGTAAAGCATTTCCTCTGTAGTATACAACCCCTAAAAGGTACTGGAAGGATTAAGATTTTTTTTTTAATAGAAGTAATTTACAAATCTGTTTAACTTTCTGGCACCAGTTTATAAAAAATATAAAAAAATAAAGTTTTCCATGGGAGTACCCCTTTAATCCTTTTTCCGGGCTGAAAAAAAACATGTCCCACTGCAACTGCTTTTTTTTTCCTCAAGACATTTCATTTTCCTGTGTTTATTCCACAACAATCCTCAATATATCATGACTTTTTTTTTTTTTTTTTTCCATACCCGATTCCTCGGCAGACAACAAATTTCGGCGCTTATCTTTTTATAGTCAGTTCAAGATGAAAAAAAAAGAAAACATTGCGGTCTGGGGAAGAGAGAACAAGGAAACAGAAGCTTATAAATTAAATTTGGTCTTTTGAGCTCAAGCTGTTGCAAAACTACAACTCCCAGCATGCCCAGACAGCCTTCGGCTGTCTGGGCATGATGGGGGTTGTAGTTTTACAACAGTAGGAAGCACCCTGGTTGGGAAACACTGTGGTAGACAGTGGTATTCATAGAAAGGGGTTATCCAGGAAGTTAAGGGGTTATTAGTTAAAGGGGTTATCCAGGAAGTTAAGGGGTTATTAGTTGAAGGGGTTATCCAGGAAGTTAAGGGGTTATTAGTTGAAGGGGTTATTCAGGAAGTTAAGGGGTTATTAGTTGAAGGGGTTATTCAGGAAGTTAAGGGGTTATTAGTTAAAGGGGTTATCCAGGAAGTTAAGGGTTTATTAGTTAAAGGGGTTATCCAGGAAGTTAAGGGGTTATTAGTTAAAGAGGTTATCCAGGAAGTGAATAGGGTTATTAGTTAAAGGGGTTATCCAGGAAGTTAAGGGGTTATTAGTTAAAGGGGTTATCCAGGAAAAAAAAAATGTATGTATCAACTGGCTCCAAAAAGTTAAACAGATTTGTAAATTACTTCTATTAAAAAATCTTAATCCTTTCAGTACTTATGAGTTGCTGGTTTTTAGTTGTTCTTTTCTGTCTAAGTGCTCTCTGATGACACGTGTCCTGGGAACTGACCAGAGCAGAAGCAAATCCCCATAGCAAACCTCTTCTACTCTGTGCAGTTCCCTAGGCAAGCAGAGATGTCAGCAGAGAGCACTGTTGCCAGACAGAAAACAACAACTCAATTTCAGCAGCTGATAATTATTGGAAGGATTAAGATTTTTTTTATAGAAGTAATATACAAATCTGTTTAACTTTCTGGAGCCAGTTGATATATATATACATAGAAACATAGAATGTGTCGGCAGATAAGAACCATTTGGACAATCTAGTCTGCCCAATAATCTGAATCCCATCAATAGTCCCTGGCCCTATCTTATATGAAGGATAGCCTTATGCTTATCTCTATCTTATATGAAGGATAGCCTTATACCTATCCCTATCTTATATGAAGGATAGCCTTATGCCTATCTCTATCTTATATGAAGGATAGCCTTATACCTATCTCTATCTTATATGAAGGATAGCCTTATACCTATCCCTGTCTTATATGAAGGATAACCTTATACCTATCTCTATCTTATATGAAGGATAGCCTTATACCTATCTCTATCTTATATGAAGGATAGCCTTATACCTATCCCATCTTATATGAAGGATAGCCTTATGCCTATCTCTATCTTATATGAAGGATAGCCTTATACCTATCTCTATCTTATATGAAGGATAGCCTTATACCTATCCCTGTCTTATATGAAGGATAGCCTTATACCTATCTCTATCTTATATGAAGGATAGCCTTATACCTATCTCTATTTTATATGAAGGATAGCCTTATACCTATCTCTATCGTATATGAAGGATAGCCTTATACCTATCTCTATTTTATATGAAGGATAGCCTTATTCCTATCTCTATCTTATATGAAGGATAGCCTTATACCTATCTCTATCTTATATGAAGGATAGCCTTATACCTATCTCTATCTTATATGAAGGATAGCCTTATGCTTATCCCATGCATGTTTAAACTCCTTCACTGTATTTGCGGCAACCACTTCTGCAGGAAGGCTGTTCCATGTATCCACTACTCTCTCAGTAAAGTAATACTTCCTTATATTACTGCAGTAATCTTTTCCCCTCTAATATAAAACTATGTCCTCTTGTGGTAGTTTTTCTTCTTTTAAATATCTTCTCCTTGAGACCTAAGATGGGGAAAACTGGTGAAAAAATGCCATATACAAGATATGTAACAGCCAAAAATAGAGCTAATGGGTTATACCTTTATTATGTTTCCCATATATTGTACACAAACGCAGAAGAGGAGATCGTGCTCCTCCATAGGTCTATATCACACTCTTAGCAGTCTAAACTTTAAGTCAAACACTAGCATGCAATACAACACTTACTCCAAGTCTCTGCAGCCTCTCCCTCTGCAGCTAGCTCTTCGCCCCCTCCCCTCTCAATAGACTTCTTTGGGCAGCATGTAACTGATCCCTCAGTAAGCTGACCAGTAAATGTTGGGCTTGGGGTTGTCTAAAGTTGAGAAATAGGAATTTTCCAACTTATGGATCTTGCCTGCATTAGAAGCTGCTCGAAACACGTCACGTTCTTAGCTGTTCCGCCTGTCCTGTGATGTTATAAACACTACAATAAACAGAAGCTTTTTTGCACAAGTGATCGACCCTGCCCCCCCCCCCCCCTTTCAATAGTTTCGGACATATAGGGCTTGTGCTGCATTTGTGCGCTGTACTAGGATGGGGGGCGTGCATACTTAAAGGGGTTGTCCACTGAAAACTATCTTATCCCGTATCCACAGCATAGTGTATTAGTAGCTGATCATGTAGGGTCTGACCACCGGGAACCCATCACATCCTCAGACGGGCTGACAAGCCCTACATTTCTGGAAGTATGTGAACAGCCATCCCTGCCTGCCCTCGCCTCTATCTCCTTTTTACAAAGATACCACGGGTCTTCTTTAACAAAATGAGAGATACAGAGGTTGGTTATAAGGTTTTAAAATTTGGTCAAGTAAAATAAAGAATTTAGAACTTAGCTCACAATTCTAACTAGCCACCAAGAGAAGACACAGCGGCGGCCATGTTTCCTCTTTTCCAGTCATTGAGCTGATCAGAAGTCATCATTTTCCATCTCTGACATCCTGATTCCCCTAATTTTAGTGAGTAAACAGCACATGCCCAGCATATTTGACGCTGTGGACGCACTGCTAGCAGTCACAGTCACAGACAGAGCGTGCTCTCTGCTCCCTATAGCTCTGTGTGTCCTCCTATAGCGGCGGATTTCCCACCGGCAGCCATGTACTGACCCACAGAGCTACCCGGCGGCAGCAGGGAGTTCATTCTGCAGTCGTTCATCCGCAACATCATGCGCTGTGTGTGCCCCTACCATAAAGGAAATTGGGCACATAGTAGGGTATTTATCAAAGGATTTATGTGGTTTTTTTTTCACGTACCTTTGGCGCAATACTTTGGCGCAGTGTCTTTTTGCGCCAAAGTTTGGTGCATCTTCTCCACTGTCATTTTTACAACTTTCTCAAAATCACACGGTCCTGTGTGTGATTTTAACTTTAGTCAGTAATTCATCATTTGCACCAATCGATCTTTGGCGCAATTTTGGCACAAATCCCGTTTTTTGGGGCGCAACAAGAAGTTTTGCACATGGAAAACACACTTACCAATGTCAGAAAATGTAAAGGCGTCAAAATACATTTAAAAAATGCTGCTCAATACTATCCTGCGACATAGTTGTCTCTGAGGAACCTTCACCCTCCGTTGAGCCAGCATTGGACATGGCCGCACAGGTTCAGGAAAGGTAAAGCACTAAAGCAGTGGTCTCCAACCTGTGGACCTCCAGATGTTGCAAAACTACAACTCCCAGCATGCCCGGACAGCCGTTGGCTGTCCGGGCATGCTGGGAATTGTAGTTTTGCAACATCTGGAGGTCCGCAGGTTGAAGACCACTGCACTAAAGTAACAAACAAAACAAAAAAACTACACAAGTTGAAAATAAAATCCATTTCACATGGTGACTATAAACCCCACTAAAGAAAATAACTCATGTCGCTTGCTGATATACTGCAGGAGGGAAATGGCTGCTCTACAGGGTAAAATACGCGTCCTCTGTGGCGGTAAGTTCGGTGTAAAAGGCGCTGTGAACAGCTGATTTCAACATTTGAGCCCAAATTACTAACAACTTGTACCAAATGATAAATTTGGTGCATGTCCACGAAAACCAAAGTGGAAAAAAAAGGGTAAAAAGAAACTGTCAACAGGCAAAATTGATAAATACCCCCCATAGAGTATGTAAAACAGGATACAATGTTGGTTTACCTATAATAAGTTACATCTGGGATAACCTAATTGTGTAAGTAATTAAACTGTAGGAGGACTATTCTATACCCCCTTGGTAGCAGAGCTCGTAAATCTTTAGTAATAGAGATTTACGCAGTCGCTTTCATTCATAACAAGTC
>NC_079191.1:48630496-48640496 GCF_029499605.1 Hyla sarda | reverse complement strand
AAGCAAATCCCCATAGCAAACGTCTCCTGCTCTGGACAGTTCCTGACATGGACAGAGGTGTCAGCAGAGAGCACTGTGGTCAGACAGAAAAGGAAATTAAAAAAGAAAATAACTTCCTGTGGAGCATACAGCAGCTGAGAAGTACGGGAAGGATTAAGATTCTTAAAAGTCATTTGAAAATCTGTTTAAACTTTTTGGCATTGGTTGATTTAAAAAAATAAATTATAATCATTAAACTGTTTTCCAGTGGAGTACCCCTTTAATTGTAATTGCTCAACCTGTTCTACATAGTAATACATTGTTTGTAAATAATATATGTAAGATCGTATTCAGCAGCATTGGATGTTAGGCTTCCACCTCAAGGTCCTAGATCTGAACTCAAAGGCCAGGGTCACATGGGTGAGAAATGTGCGTAATGTCTGCCGGAAAATACCAGCGGACAGTCTACACAGTTGAAAAATCCGGCGACAGTTTTGACCGCCCCTAAATGCGCCGACAAAAAATAAATAAATAAATAAATAAAAGTTTTCCAGCGGAGTACCCCTTTAAAACACAGACAGTGCACACCGCTCTCACCCTCTCTGATGCTCCTCTTACACGGACAGCCTGGATTCTCGGCCATTAATTCGCATGCATATTTTTTCCAAAATAAATAATCCAGCAAAAGGAAACATCAGTTTATTTAAACATCTTTAAAAAAAATAATAAATAAAAAAAGGGGGGGGGGGAACCGACGTGTTTTGGTCAATGCCTGACCTTAAATCATAAAGTCCATGATTAAGGTCATGCATTGACTGAAATGCGTCAGTCTATAGTTCTTGTGTCCATATATCTACTCCTTTTTCAATAAGCCAAAGTTTTACCGAAGTTTCCTTTTGCTGGATCATGCCTCCTTGGAAAAACTATGCACTTTTGTATTTTCATCTTATAAATACGAACCATGGGACCAGGTTAGTCAGGGCAAAGATGGGCGATTTTGCCAAATTGCGATATTAACCTCGTGCAAAAGATTTGCCAACACGCATTGCTTAACCCCTTTTCCCCACGCCCCTAGTATATCATCTAGGACAGAGGAGTATGGTGAAACATTATTAGCTGCATCACTTTTCATACCGCCTGCCAAATGCTGCCTCCAAATAAGCAATCATTACCATATAAATGAGATACAATGACAAGCGAAACTCGGCTCTTCTGCCCATTAACAAAGGGGCCTCCGAACATGGCCGGCCACGTCTGAAGCCACCAATGCGCCCTTCATTCAGAATGGTTAGACTGTGATGGGTTGGACTGTTTTGGGTTACCCCCAACAATGGGCTTCCGACAATTGGGGAGAAAGTAAGAGTTTAGCTCGAAAAGTTTCATCCCAATTAGAGATGAGCGAACTTACAGTAAATTCGATTCGTCACGAACTTCTCGGCTCGGCAGTTGATGACTTTTCCTGCGTAAATTAGTTCAGCTTTCAGGTGCTCCAGTGGGCTGGAAAAGATGGATACAGTCCTAGGAAAGAGTCTCCTAGGACTGTATCCACCTTTTCCAGCCTACCGGAGCACCGGAAAGCTGAACTAATTTATGCAGGAAAAGTCACCAACTGCCGAGCAGAGAAGTTCGTGACGAATCGAATTTACTGTAAATTCGCTCATCTCTATTCCCAATAATCTGGCACCGTTAAGTCAGCCGATTGGTTCGCTGCCCCTCACCCCCCCTTGTAAGTTGAAGTGAACAACATGTGTTGCCTTACAGGTCACAGGAGCTTCTAGAACGGTGGTCTGCAAACTGTGGACCTCCAGCTGTTGCAAAATTACAACTCCCTGCATGGCCAGACAGCCGGGCATGCTGGGAGTTGTAGTTTTGCAACATCTAGAGGTCCACAGTTCTAGACGGTGCCTATTATATGCAATAGTATCCTGAATGCACAGATAGAATCATTGCAGCCTCTATATTAAGGGTTAAGTCCTGGGGGGGGAAAAAAAAAAAAGTGTAGGAACTCGCCCAAGATTTCCACTTAAGGGCTGGTCCTGCTAAAGGGAATGTTGTTCCTGCTGTGGAAAAAGTGCAGGAACTCCGTTCCTACACGTTCCTGCAGGAACTTGAGCCCTGCTCTGTATCAGTGGGCTCCATACTGCGGACCTTCAGATGCTGCAAAACTTAAACTCCCAGCATGCCCAGACAACCTTTTGGAAAATTGTAAAACAGTGTGTCTCCAGCTGTTGCAAAACTACAAGATGTTCTAAAAAGTGCCTATTATATGGAATGACATCCTGCACACCTAGAATCATTGCATTGCAGTGTCACCAGCAGTCTTCAAACTGTGCACCTCCAGATGTTGCAAAACTACAACTCCCAGCATGCCCGGACAGCCGCTGGCTGTCCGGGCATGCTGGGATTTGTAGTTTTGCAACATCTGGAGGTCCACAATTTGGAGACCAAAGCTCTATATGGAGCACACTCTATTCCTCTGTTGCAACAGTTCCCTCTCTGTTTAGGTCATTTGCACATCAAAAAAAGAATTTGCACTATTTTGAGCAATAAAACGCATCAAGCCGAAAGATGCTGAACCACGATAGGGGCATTAACGTCTAATCCACCCAGTAATACATGCCAGGCATAGTTATCCACAGATCACAGCAAAACATTAACCGGATCCAGGAAGGCTTAGAGAGGAACAGCGGCATAACCATGGTTGCATAAAGATGATAAGTGAAGAAGTCGTCCACTATTCAGGAGACACTGTAAGACGAAATTCTGGTTTTCAGGAAAACGCTACATCAAAGATACTAAAGGTTCAGCCAATATTAAAAGGAGTTATCCGGGAAGAATTTTTATTTAATATATATCAACTGGCTCCAGAAAGTTGAACAGATTTGTAAATTACTTCTATTAAAAAATCTTAATCCTTTCAGTACTTCTGAGCTGCTGAAGTTGAGTTGTTCTTTTCTGTCTAAGTGCTCTCTGATGACACCTGTCTCGGGAACCCCCCAGTTTAGAAGCAAATCCCCATAGCAAACCTCTTCTACTCTGTGCAGTTCCCGAGACAAGCAGAGGTGTCAGCAGAGAGCACTGTTGCCAGACAGAAAAAAAACAACTCAACTTCAGCAGCTGATAATTATTGGAAGGATTAAGATTTTTTAATAGAAGTAATTTACAAATCGATTTAACTATCTGGAGCCAGTTGAGAGAGAGAGATAGATATATATATATATATTATATATATATATTATATATATATATATATATATATATATATATATATATATATATATATATAAAAAAAGATTTTTCCTGGAATACCCCTTTAACCCCTCAGGGTATACTCCCACAGAATTTCCATGTTCCGCAGGGACATTCCGCTGCAGCAGAGTCCCGCTGATTCCGATGGGAATCTGCTGCACTGTCCACAAGGTGGAATTTTCGTGGCAGATGTTTCTGCCGCAGAAATCCCAATTCCAGCATCCGCAGAAAGTATAGACTTGTCTATTCTTTCTACGGATTTTGTTCGGGAAATGCATTGTCTGTGCATTTGTGGGCGGTCCAAGTGGTCGCCGGATTTTTCACATGTGCGGAATATCCGCTGGTATTTTCTGGCAGACATTACGCACATTTTTCACCCGTGTGAATGTAGCCTTATCCAGGACCTTGAGGTGGAAGCCTAACACCAATGCTGCTGAATACAATCTTACATATAGTATTTACAAACAATGTATTACTATGTAGAACAGGTTGAGCAATTACAATTAAGCCATTGTACTATATTTCTACGCTATTTAACTGATACGTAGGCGATGTCTAACTTTTGGTGTCCAAATTACTGCCGTAAAACCTAAACATAAAAAAAATGAAATATATATCAATTTTTTTATTTTATTTATTTGTCAGAAGTTTGTGTAAAAACTATTTTTTATTTTTGTTTTTTTATGTCAGAAGTTTGTGTAAAAAAATGAAATAAAATAAAAATTATATATTTAATACATTTTTTATTAGATTTTATTTATTATTATTTTTTTGTTTATTTATTTATTTATTTTACACAAACTTCTGACATCATATGTTTTTATTAGACAGAGTTCTGGCTGCATAGACCCCCCTATAAAGGGGTGCACTCGGGCCAGGGAGCCATCAGAGCCCTATAAGGTCTTTCTTTCCTATAGAGGTAGACCAGTGCTATAAATGGGAGGCCCCTCCATAACAGTGTTTACACACAAGTTAACCAAACGTTGGCTGTCCGGGCATGCTGGAAGTTGTAGATTTGCAACAGCTGGAGGTCCGCAGGTTGGAGACCACTGGTCTATACCATTGGTCTCCAAATTGTTGACCACCAGATGAGGAGATCTACAGAATAAAGCCAGTTTAAAGGGGTATTCCAGTGAATTTTTTTCTTCATTTCAACTGGCTCCAGAAAGTTAAACAGATTTGTAAATTATTTCTATTTAAAAAATAATAATAATCTTAATGCTACCAGTACTTATCAGCTGCTGAAGTTGAGTTGTTAATTTCTGTCTGACCACAGTGCTCTCTGCTGACACCTCTGTCTGCCTCAGGAACTGTCCAGAGTAGAAGCAAATCCCCATACTAAACTTCTCCTGCTCTGGACAGTTCCTGAGACAGACAGAGGTGTCAGCAGAGAGCACTGTGGTCAGACAGAACTCAGCAGCTGATAAGTACTGGTAGGATTAAGAATTTTTTTTTATTTATTTTTTTAATAGAAATTATAGAATGGATGATTTTCACCGGAATACCCCTTTAATAGATAGCTATCATTTTTTTTACATATGTAATAGTGACATGTGAGGAGTTTTAATAGGTCAAGGTCCAGAAGTGACCAGCCGACTAGAATTACTGTGCCCCCTTGGGGGTCTACTCATACTGAACGTGCATTATACGGATTCAGAGAGCGTTCAGTAGACTTTTTAGGAATCTATATGCCATTTGCTTGTTTTTCCAAGAAGAGCTGAGCAGAAACAAAGGGACACAACTAGAGATGAGCGAACTTACAGTAAATTCGATTCGTCACGAACTTCTCGGCTCGGCAGTTGATGACTTTTCCTGCATAAATTAGTTCAGCTTTCAGGTGCTCCCGTGGGCTGGAAAAGGTGGATACAGTCCTAGGAGACTCTTTCTTAGGACTGTATCCACCTTTTCCAGCCCACCGGAGCACCGGAAAGCTGAACTAATTTATGCAGGAAAAGTCAGCAACCGCCGAGCCGAGAAGTTCGTGACGAATCGAATTTACTGTAAGTTCGCTCATCTCTAGACACAACGCTCAGCTCATCACTTCTGCTTCCTCATTTTAGAGATCAGTGGGGGTCTTAGTACCCAGACCCCAAACCTATCAAAAATTCTGACATGTCAATTTAACATATGTAAAAACCATCTACCTAACTAGCCTTACTCTATAGATCTCCAAACTGTGGCCCTCCAGCCGTTGCAAAACTACAATTCCCAGCATGCCCGGACAGCCAACGGCTGTCCGGGCATGCTGGGAGTTGTAGTTTTGCAACGGCTGGAGGGCCACAGTTTGGAGACCACTGATATAGAGGATGCAATGGTTAAGAGTCCACAGTTTGGAAGCAACTGTTGTAGATATAAAGTACTTGGAAGCCATAACAGGGCTCACAGTAGTCATCACTCATCTTTGCACAGACCCTGAATGGCGTAAAGGTCTCACTTTCTAAGGCAGCACGATACTGCAATTGTAGCTTTATATTCAACTGGCAAAACCTCCACTATAGTATGTGTCTATATAAAAGAGAAAACTCTTATGAATACTTTATAATAGGTAAAACCGCCATACGGTGCCCCACACAAGTCCTGGAACTTGTATTCTGTGCTGCATTGAGACTAGAATGGCGATACAACCCCCACTAAAAGCCAGCGGGTTTACCTTACATGAGAAGTAAAGTGATCCCCCGTACAAATATGCCATACCGATTCTGTTTTCTCAGAGATATGACCCTGGGGCTGCGCTGATGCAATGACGTCTTTCTAGTGAAAACTTAATATTCCGCCTGACAATAGAAGCCTGAAATTCACATAGTGTACTGTGCTTGTGGTGGCCCAGTACGGTAGATGTTACCCCGTACGTGCTCCTGCTGTCCTGTCAGGCAGCCTCCTTCTGTGTCCCCAAGGCCCCCTGCACTTGTTTCCCCATTGTAAATATGTTTTACCATGTAAAGTGTTATAAAATGTAATGTTGCTTTAAGAGTTATACCATGTGACATGTCATGTGATTCTTACCCAGGAGGAACCAGTGACCAGGTGATCCCCAAGGGGCTCCCTGCTAGTCTCCCCCATAAAAATCAAGTCCTGCAGCCATCATCAAGTCAAGTAAGATAAAGTCACAGCTTTATGAGTCAAGTCAAGTCAGTCCCTGTCATCTGTCAAGTCAGCGTGGTCTGCATTCAATTGTCCAGTCCTACTACAAGTCCCAGCAAGCCCTTAAGGTCTCTGCGTCACCTCCTTGGGCCCTGGATGAACTGTATAGACTTTACCAACTGTCTACCCTCAGTAAAGCTCCGTAACTTGGCGTCGGAGTCTTTATTGCCCCTGTGCCTACCCCAGGATCCAGCGGTTTACCTTCAGGTGGTTATAGGCTGAACCACGCCCTGGCGTCACGAATACAAGGGGTTAATGCCATCTGCCCCGAGGGTAACAACAACAACATCTGCCCTGCACCACACACCCTGCTACTTACTGATATCAGCATTACAGAGAAGGGAAAAATATATAAATCCCTCACTAAATCCCTAAGAAAACTCTATAGAATAAAAGTTTCAGATTCGATTCTGCTTACTGGCAAGAACCAAAGAAAATAAATAAATAAATAAATAAATAAAACTAAAAATATAAATAAATCTGTATAAATAAACAAATATATAAATAATCAAATATTTAAATAAATAAATACAAACAAACATAAAAAAAAAATCTAATATTTTAAATAAAAATTAATATGTAAATAAAGCAAATATTTAAATATATAACTTAAAATTAAACTAATATTTAAATATAAATCAAAATTAATTTTTTATATATATATATATATATATATATATATATATATATATATATATATATATATATATATAATCTCAAATTTATTTTATTCCCGTCTTGTGACGCAGAGGTCAGAATTACTGTTCATCCTGATCTGTCAGGTGCACTAGTGAAAACTGACACCGGTATAATGGAAGAACGGGAGTTACTGTACAGCAGCTCTCCAGCTGTTGCAAAACTACAACTCCCAGCTAGTTGTACTATAGTGTAGTATATGGTATAGGTCAGTGTTTCCCAACCAGGGGTGCCTCCAGCTGTTGCAAAACTACAACTCCCAGCATGTTGGACTATATAGTAGTATATGGTATAGGTCAGTGTTTCCCAACCAGGGGTGCCTCTCTGTTGCAAAACTACAACTCCCAGCATGCCTGGACAGCCGTTGGCTGTCCAGGCATGCTGGGAGTTGTAGTTTTGCAACAGCTGGAGGCACACTGGTTGGGAAACACTTGGTTAGGGAATAACACTGTATAAGAATTCTGTTTTGACTTTGCACACAAGGTTCTTGCAACAAGACATTGGAAGAAACAACAGGTGTTTGTCTTTCGTACCCTCCCATTTCAACATTCAGTTGAAACGCACAAATGCCTCGGAGGTAATCTGCTGTCTTAAAAGGTGTACACCAAGCCAGAATGATCACTTCAAGAGCAAAGGCTTTGCCAGAAAAGTCCTTTCCCACACATACACACACACGCTCACATCTGCAGTAAAACCTATGAAATTTAAAAGGGAAACAAATCGTAAAAAAGAAAACACACAAGCTGCGCTGACGTCGAATATGGCGTTGTTAAAACTGGAGGACAATCACAAAGTATTGTCAGTGCTTCGGTATATAGGTCAGGATTACAAGAAGGAAAAGAATTTAAAAAAAAAAAAAAAGTTTGTTGCTTCTTCAAAAACAGCGCCACTTTTGTACACAGGCTATGGGTGGTATTGCAGCTCATCCTCATTTACTGCAGAGTTGCAAAACCAGATAAGCATGGCGCTGTTTCTGGAAAAAAAATGAAAAAAAACGACTCAGATTCACATGAATCCAAAGAGGATTAGAATCTTAGTATTAGGTTATTATATAACATTTTAGAGTAAGTCTTAATAATAATAAATATATATAAATTTATAGTATTATTTAAAAAAAAGTATATATATATATATATATATATATATATATATATATATATATATATATATATATATATAAAAAAAAAATTATACAAATATTTAAAGAAAACAAATTCTAATTTATATATATACACCGTATATATCTCTCTATATCATACACATACATTCTATATACCATATATATATATATATATATGGTATACACACATATATATATATATATATATATATATATATATATATATATATATATATATAAATAAAAATAAATACATACACATTTAAACTGGTATAAAATAGGAAGTAACATTTATTTATCCATTTCGAAAACACTTATTAGCATTAAAGTACGAGGAATAAAGCAAATAAAATAACCATGCAGGCAATTTTTATTATAAGTTTATGGAATGCAATGTGTAAAACCTGAGAAATCTAGACAATTTGTAGATTTTATATATATATATATATATATATATATATATATATATATATATATATATGTGTGTGTATGTATATATATTTATTTATAGTGTTTGTATTCGATTCAAAATTTAAGTATCCAATCTACAATCACTATTTGATAAATAAAATAATGCCATTTTACTCCCAAAAATTATATGTAATAGAAAAAAAAAAAAATTATATATATATATATATATATATATATATATATATATATATATATATATAAATAAATGTCCACAAAGCTGGTAAAGTTAAATAACAAAATTATAAATTAATTTTATTACATTATTTACTTATATAATTTACCAGCTATGTATGATAAAGACACGACACTTAAAAAATTAGATAACATTTTGAAAATAAAAGCTAAAATAATAAAAGTTATAAATAAATACTGTATAATAACTATATATATATATATATATATATATATATATATTCAACAAATAAGGTAAAATGAACATAAAAAAACTTCTATTATATAAAACTTATTTATATTTTTATTTATTTTATATTTAGATTTTGTTTCTTGTTTCGTATGTTTACATAAACAACTTTTTTAGCTTGTAAATATGATGTTTTCTGAGGTTGGGATAAAAATATTTCTTTTTCTGAATGGTCGCTTTTTATTGTTATGTAGATTTTTCCACCATTACTAGAATCATCATTTATCATCTTGGGCTGAGTATATATATCCTGGACCATGAGGTATAGAAGAGGAAAGAAGGGGTTGGGGGGGGGGGTTAACACTTAAGGAAGCCTTTGGTTTTAGGAGACCGGGGAACCTCCCTCTCCACCGTCAGATCCTTCACTAGAAAGCTGGGTAAACAACCGAATTAAAGGGAGTTCTTAGATGGAAATTAAAAAACCGCCTCTGAAGTCTTTTGTTTAGTTTATATCGGTTTCTACGGATTTGGGGACTAAGGACTGATGGCAGACACCAATTGTTTCACTACTATTCTTCTATGACCAACGCCTTGTAGGGCTCAGGTTTCATCCAACTGTATCAACCTTGAAGACACTTTCACAAGGGGGGATCCTGAGCCTGTGATCAACAGATCTGGGATTCACAACCGTGCCATCCACAAGCACGCCAACTGCAATGTGCCTCCAACCCCAATGTAACATCACCAGTGCTGCATGCAATTTATGTAACCCGACAAACAAATATGTAGCAGAGCTGAGTTTGCAACAAGACACACCTGCACAGATCAGAAAGTTTTATGCAGTTTTACACAGGGCTGCAGGTGAAAGAGTTATCCTGGACACAGTTTTTACATGGGGCTGCAGGGGAGAGGTATCGCGGTGCACAACGATAATAAAAGGTTTGGAAGGAACTTCCTTTTATAGGGAATTCACCTGTGTGACA